>NC_045963.1:74739876-74962376 GCF_010909765.2 Amblyraja radiata
GTGTGTGTGTGTGTGTGTGTGTGTGTGTGTGTGTGTGTGTGTGTGTGTGTGTGTGTGTGTGTGTGTGTGTGTGTGTATGTGTGTGTGTGTGTGTGTGGGTGGTGTGTGTGTGTGTGTGTGTGTGTGTGTGTGTGTGTGTGTGTGTGTGTGTGTGTGTGTGTGTGTGTGTGTGTGTGTGTGTGTGTGTGTGTAGATGTTTCTGTGTATATGATTTTGTGTATATGTGTGTGTGTACTGTATGTTTCAGTGTAAATTTGTATATGATTATATGTCTATGTATGTGTGTGTGTGTGTGTATATGTGCATTACTATATGTGTGTGTGCATATATATGTGTGTGTGTGTGTGTGTGTATATGTATATAATTAGATTACAAACAATAGGAAAGGGATTGGACAAAAGGGCTTGTAAAGCTACACCCTTTCCGCTGTTAGGAAAAGGTGAAAGGCCTGGGTCACTTTCAAAAATGACAAATCGAGGGACACCCTAAATTCAGTCTCTGTCGTGGTGGAGAAGCTCGTGTGGACCTGAGATCCTGAGAGCGATGCCGTCTGGAGCTATGCTCCTGGTAGGGTCACCCATGGGGGTAAGGTCGAGGGGGAGGTCCCTGACAAAGAGCAATCCAACCAAGACCTCAACTGTGGAACAGGCGGAGGACGATGGCTGACCTTAGTGGAGCTAACGTCACAACGGCTGGGAAGGCGGATGAAGGCTGCGGCAGAAAAGGGTCTCCGGTCGTCTTGGACTCCATGCCACTGGATCCTGACCCAGATCTGTCAAGGACTGTCTGTGCACCAGTCTCCCCACGTTAAACAAAGTCACGCACAGGCGTCCTCCAACCCTGGAGACACCCATGGTCAGCCAGGGGGGCCTAAGAACCTACAGAGGGAACCCTTGTTTTTGCGGGTCAGATTCAGTAGCCAACAACATGTGATAGATGAGCAGATTGAAAAGGTTTAACCATTGGTGAGAATGTGGAATTCATGACTCTAGGAAGTGCTTGAGGCATATTATGGGGGCTTATTCAAGGGGAGATAAGATAAGCATTGGCAGGAGAAGGAAGTAAAGGTTTATATTGTGATTCAGATCAGGAAGGATGGGAAAAGGTTTGGCTGGAATCTAATTGACCTGGATGTGCAGGAAGGAACTGCAGATGCTGGTTTAAATCGAAGATAGACACAAAATGCTGGAGTAACTCAGCGGGACAGGCAGCATCTCTGGAGAGAAAGAATGGGTGACGTTTCGGGTCAAGACCCTTCTTCAGACTGACAAAGGGTCTCAACCAGAAACGTCACCCATTCCTTCTCTCCAGAGATGCTGCCTGTCCCGCTGAGTTACTCCAGCATTTTGTGTCTGTCTTAATCAGCTAGCTGGGACAAAACGCCCTGTATTAGTGCCGTACCTTTGGTGATTTAGTGTAGAACATGTGTACAAGGTGGCTGCCTCACTGCGCCAGAGACCGAGCGTCAGTTCAGTTTAGTTTATTGTCACGTGTACCGAGGTACAGTGAAAAGCTTTTGTTGCGTGTGAACTAGTCAGCGGAAAGACAATACATGATTACAATCGAGCCATTTACAGTGTATGGCTCGATTATAATCCTGACTACAAGTACTTTGTTTTTTAGTTCAGAGATGCAGCGCGGGAACAGGCCCTTCGGCCCACCGAGTCCGCGCCGACCAGCGATCCCCGCACATTAACACTATCCTACACTCACTAGGGACAATTTTTACATTCATCAAGCCAATTAACCTACATAACTGCACGTCTTTGGAGTGTGGGAGGAAACCGAAGATCTCGAAGAAAACCCACGCAGGTCACGGGGAGAACGTACAAACTCCGTACAGACAGCACCCGTGGTCAGGATTGAACCCGGGTCTCCGGTGCTGCATTCGCTGTAAGGCAGCAACTTCGCCTATAGTGCAGTCTTCACAGTGTTTGTACCTTCTCCCCGTGACCGCGTGGGTTTTCTCCGGGTACTCCAGTTATCTCCCACACTGCAAAGATCCTTGTACATCAGTCACTGAAAGTAAGCATGCAGGTACAGCAGGCGGTGAAGAAAGCTAATGGCACGCTGGCTTTCATAGCGAGAGGATATGAGTATAAGAACAAGGAGGTCCTACTGCAGTTGTACAGGGCCCTGGTGAGACTGCACTTGGAGTATTGTTTGCAGTTTTGGACTCCTAATTTGAGGAAGGACATTCTTGCTATTGGGGGAGTGCAGCGTAGGTTCACCAAGATAACTCCCGGGGTGGCGGGACTGACATATGCTGAAAGAATGGATCGACTGGGCTTGTATTCACTGGAATTTAAAAGGATGAGAGGTGCTCATGTAGAAACATATAACATTCTCATGGGATTGGACAGGCTAGATGCAGGAAAATTGTTCCCGATGTTGGGGGAGTCCAGAACTAGGGGTCACACAGTTTAAGAATAAGGGGTAGTGCATTTAGAACTGAGATGAGGAAACACATTTTCACCCAGAGAGTTGTGAATCTGTGGAATTCTCTGCCACAGAAGGCAGTGGAGGCCAATTCACTGGATGTTTTCAAGAGATAGATCTTCGGGCTAACGGAATCAAGGGATGTGGGACAAAAAGCAGGAAAGGGGTACTGATTTTTAGATGTTCGGCCATTAGGAATGGCAGTGCTGGCTTGAAGGGCCGAATGGCCTACACCTTCTATGTTTCTATGTACAGGTTTGTAGGTTAATTGGCTTCTGTAGATTGCCCCCAGTGTGTAGTGTAGGATAGTGTACAAGTGATCGCTGGGCAGCCCGGACTTGGTGGGCCGAAGGGTCTGTTTCCACGCTGTATCTCTAAACTAAACTATAGCTTGTTGTTTTGTTCATGTAATAAAATATCATAATAGGTGAGTCAATGCATGCTCAGTCACGCAGTGTTGAAATTTTGACTGGATTATTTACATAGCTATTTGAGAGTTAGTTTATGCATCTTGTGACTGACTTCATTTTTTGAACAACAGAATAAACAGGCAAATTCTGATTTCATCCCTAAAGAGCAACGAGATGTAATTCCTTCAATGTTGAATTGAGTTGCATTCTTATTGTAGTTTAGTTTAATTTAATGTCACGTGTACCGAGGTGCAGTGAAAAATGTTTTGTTGCGTGCTAACCAGTCAGCAGAAAGACTATCATGAGAGGGATTGATCGGGTAAATGCATGGAGTCTCGTGCCCAGAACAGGTGAATCGAGGCCCAGAGGACACAGGTTTAAGGTGAATGGAGGAGTGATTTATATAAGAATCTGAGGAGTCACTTTTTCACGCTAAAGGTGGTGCGTGTATGGAACGAGCTGCCGGAGGAGGTAGTTGAGGCCGGGAGTGTCACAGCGTTTAAGAAGCAATTAGACAGGTACATGGATAGGACAGGTTTGGAGGGATGTGGACCAAACGCGGACAGGTGGGGCTAGTGTAGCTGGGACATGTTGGTCATCGTGGGCAAGTTGGGCCGAAGGGCCTGTTTCCACGTTGTAAGACTCTATCACTCTTATGATTACAATCACTATGAATCCCGCTTGGAGTGCATACTGTCGTTGTGTCCTTGGGCAAGACACTTCACCCACCTTTGCCTGTGTGTGAATGTGTGTGAATGTGTGTGAGTGATTGGTGGTGGTCGGAGGGGCCGTAGGCGCAGATTGGCAGCCACGCTTCCGTCAGTCTGCCCCAGGGCAGCTGTGGCTACAGAAGTAGCTTACCACCACCGAGTGTGACTGAGGAGTGAATGAATAATGCGATGTAAAGCGCCTTGAGTATTAGAAAGGCGCTATATAAATCCCATCCATTATTATTATTATAAGTGTCCACAGTGTACAGATACATGATAAAGGGGATAACTTTGTTAGACATAAAAAGCTGGAGTATCTCTGCGGGTCAGGCAGCATCTCTAGAGAAAAGGAATGGGTGATGTTTCGGGTCGAGGCCCTTACTTCAAAGTCCAGTCAAGTCCGATTTAAGATGGTGTGAGGGTCTCCAATGAGGTAGATGGTAGCTCAGGACCACTCGCTAGTTGGTGGTAGGATGGTTCAGTTGCGCGGCAACAGGCGGGTGGCATGTTAAGAAGTGTACCTGGTGATTTCCACCTAAGTGTGTCATTGTTTAGTGTCTAAAGAGCTATCCTAGAATGGAATGTGACTGGAATGATTTCTCCATGGTCCTAAATAAACGTTGGCCAAACTGCACCCAAACACTCACCTCCTTTCACTCCCACACTCCCACGTCCTTGTGCAGTCTCGCCATTCAAAAGTTACTATAGTTATTAATAGCTAACTCAAACAGAGCGAACTAAATGAAGAACACACCTACTTTGTAAAGGGCCTGTCCCACTGCGGCGATTATTTTCGGCGACAGCTGAACAATGGGTTGTCACGGGGTGACCCCTGTGTTGTCGTGAGCGGTCTCCTTAAGTGTCGTTACTTATTTCTTGTTGCCGCTGGATTTCGAATTGTTCAAGACCTCTCGGCGACAGTGGGCTTGGCGTTGTCTGTCTTCTCCCGTCGTAGGGTATCGCCAGGATGACGCCAGGTGACGTTAGTTGCCGCCGGTTCATGACCTCTGTGAATTCCATTGGCGGCGACCTACGTCACCCCACGTCGACCGGCGAAAGATCCGGCGTCAAAAGAAGTCTTCAGTTGTCTTCATTTGTCGCCGACAGGGTCGTAGCTTGTCGCGGGTGGAGGTAGATTGACTACGGTTGTCGCCCGTGCGGTCGAAGGTTGTCGCGGGTTGCCGTAGGTGGGTCTCTGATGATGCTGGCTGCCTTTTTGAGGCAGCGACTCCTGTAGATCCCTTCGATGATGGGGAGGGAAGTCAGTGCCTGTGATAGACCGGGCAGTGTTCACCACTTTTTGCAATCTCCTTTGTTCATAGAAACATAGAAACATAGAAATTAGGTGCAGGAGTAGGCCATTCGGCCCTTCGAGCCTGCACCGCCATTCAATATGATCATGGCTGATCATCCAACTCAGTATCCCGTACCTGCCTTCTCTCCATACCCTCTGATCCCCTTAGCCACAAGGGCCACATCTAACTCCCTCTTAAATATAGCCAATGAACTAGCCTCGACTACCCTCTGTGGCAGAGAGTTCCAGAGATTCACCACTCTCTGTGTGAAAAAAGTTCTTCTCATCTCGGTTTTAAAGGATTTCCCCCTTATCCTTAAGCTGTGACCCCTTGTCCTGGACTTCCCCAACATCGGGAGCAATCTTCCTGCATCTAGCCTGTCCAACCCCTTAAGAATTTTGTAAGTTTCTATAAGATCCCCTCTCAATCTCCTAAATTCTAGAGAGTATAAACCAAGTCTATCCAGTCTTTCTTCATAAGACAGTCCTGACATCCCAAGAATCAGTCTGGTGAACCTTCTCTGCACTCCCTCTATGGCAATAATGTCCTTCCTCAGATTTGGAGACCAAAACTGTACGCAATACTCCAGGTGTGGTCTCACCAAGACCCTGTACAACTGCAGTAGAACCTCCCTGCTCCTATACTCAAATCCTTTTGCTATGAAAGGGCGTTCGAGTTGCCCAACCAGGCCGTGATGCAACCAGTCAATATGCTCTTTACCGGACACCTGTAGATGTTGGAGATCCATGCAAAAATAGACAATAGGTGCAGGTGTAGGCCTTTTGGTCCAAGCCAGCACCACCATTCACTGTGATCATGGCTGATCATCCACAATCAGTACCCCGTTCCTGCCTTCTCCCCATATCCCCCAACCCCGCTATCTTTAAGAGCTCTATCTAACACTCTCTTGAAAGCATCCCGAATATTAGCCTCCACTGCCTTCTGAGGCAGAGAATTCCACAGATTCACAACCCTCTGTGTGAAGATGTTTTTCCTCATCTCCGTTCTAAATGGCTTGCCCCTTATTCTTATGCTGTGGCCCCTGGTTCTGGACTCCCCCAACATCGGGAACATGTTTCCTGCCTCTAGCATGTCCAAACCCTTAATAATCTTATACGTTTCAATGAGATACCCTCTCATCCTTCTAAACTCCAGAGTGTACAAGCCCAGCCGCTCCATTCATTCATCATATGACAGTCCCGCCATCCCGGGAATTAACCTTGTGAACCTACGCTGCACTCCCTCAATAGCAAGAATGTCCTTCCTCAAATTTGGAGACCAAAACTGCACACAATACTCCAGATGTGACCCGATGTGCCAGTTGTGCGAGGAGAAAACAGGCACAAAATGCTGGAGTAACTCAGCGGGTCAGTTAGGCAGCATCTCTGGAGAAAAGCAATAGGTGACGTTTCGGGTCGAGACCCTTCTTCAGACTGAGAGTCAGGAGAAAGACGAATAAGAGATATTGATGGTACTTGGGACGAATGAATGGAAATGAGTGAACACAAATAAACAACGTTGATTAAGGAAATATGGAGCCCACAATGGTCTATTGTTGGCTGTGGGATAGGTGATAACGTGTGAATCAGACAGTGGAACTCAACAGGACAGCAATGAAACTACAACAACGTCTAGGGTGGGGGAGGGACGGAGAGAGAGAGGGTTACTTGCAGTTAGAAAAATCAATATTCATACCGCTGGGGTTGTAAGCTGCCCAAGCGGAATATGAGGTGCTGTTCCTCCAATTTGCGCTTGGCCTCACTCTGACAATGGAGGAGGCCCAGGACGGAAAAGTCAGTGTGGGAATGGGAGGGGGAGTTGAAGTGTTTGCCGACCGGGAGATGGCGTAGCCCCGGGCGGACTGACCAGTTGCTGTCTTATTGACTAAGTATAATAACATGTTAACTCTCTGCATTCTCTTTGACTGGATTGCAAACATGTTCGACACACTATATCTGGTAAATATTAGACTTGTCTTGGCAGAAAAACCAGATCAATTTTTCAAGACCTGGGCACCCTTCATCCGAATTCCTACAAGGACAGTGTGGCGCAGCACAACTTGGGATTTAAATCCAACCAAGGGTTGGGTGAGGTGGGTGGGGGAGGACATAACCACTTTTTTCTCATTCTTTTTTTTTCCTCCTTTCTCTCATCCACTCTTTGGCTGCGCTACTTTGGTAGTCTAGGGGTTCTATCTTCGCACCTCTCACTTTTTTCCCTCTCTTCCTCTCTCTCTGTGTTCTCGTCCTTTATTTCCAAGTTAAAAAGTTAAAATTGAAGCTGTACCTTAAATGTATCATTTTATATGCCGACTGTTTTATTCTTGTAAAAAAAAAAAAAATATTTGACTGCATTCTCAAATCCCTTGATATGTGAATATCCAGTACACTTGTTATATTTGAGTAATCTAACATTTGCCCAGATTTGCCTGCAGTTGGATTCTTTTTGTTCTCTCTCTTTGTTCATTTTCAAAGGCGTTTTGTGTCATGCACCATCTTCAAAGCTCGATGTGTCACACACAGCCTTTCATCTAATTAATTAACACAGATACCGAATGCTTCAGATTCTATCTGGGATAAATTTGAAAAAAAGATCATCTTGTGGATGGTTCATTTTTAGCTGATGTAAACAAATGCTCATTTAAATTTTCCCTGCTGTAACTGGCAGGGATTGTAATTATGGTTCCTAATGCTCATTGAATCTGTGATCAGAGCTGTGCATCAAGCTTGTTCACGCATAAGTCCGATCTGTATTGATGGGGTTCTTATTGATGTATTCTTAAGGGGTCGGACAGGCTAGATGCAGGAAGATTATTCCCGATGTTGGGGAAGTCCAGAACAAGGGGTCACAGTTTAAGGATAAGAGGGAAGTCTTTTAGGACGGAGATGAGAAAATCATTTTTCACACAGAGAGTGGCGAATCTGTGGAATTCTCTGCCACAGAAGGTAGTTGAGGCCAGTTCATTGGCTATATTTAAGAGGGAGTTAGATGTGGCCCTTGTGGCTAAAGGGATCAGGGGGTATGGAGAGAAGGCAGGTATGGGATATTGATTTGGATGATCAGCCATGATCATATTGACTGGCGGTGGAGGCTCGAAGGGCCGAATGGCCTACTCCTGTTTTCTATGTTTCTATGTTTCTATGATGCTAAAGATAGACACAAAAAGCCGGGGTAACTCAGCGGGACGAGCAGCATCTCCGGAGAGAAGGAATGGGTGATGTTTCGGGTTGAGACCCTTCCTCAGACTACGTCACCCATTTCATCTTATTGAAACATATAAGAATATTAAGGGTTTGGACATGCTAGAGGCAGGAAAAATGTCCCGGGGAGTCCAGAACCAGGGGCCACAGTTTAAGAATAAGGGGTAAGTCACTTAGAACGGAGACGAGGAAACACTTTTTCCTCACAGAGAGTTGTGAGTCTGTAAAATTCTCTGCCTAGAGGGCGGTGGAGGCCGGTTCTCTGGATACTTTCAAGAGAGAGCTAGATAGGGCTCTTAAAGATAGCGGAGTCAGGAGATATGGGGAGAAGGCAGGAACGGGGTACTGATTGGGGATGATCAGCCATGATCACATTAAATGGCTCGAAGGTCCGAATGGCCTACTCCTGCACCTATTATCTATTGTCTAGAGATGCTGCCTGTCCCGCTGAGTTACTCCAGCATTTTGTGTCTATCTGCAGTTCCTTCCTACACATTAATATGTATGATGTGTTTTCATTTTCAAGTATTTTATGTGACCAGTGTGGCTGGTTCTGTCGTATTATAAGCTGTGATGATTGAAAATTAGTGTCAATCCAATAGAACTTTCTCAGGAAAAATAGGATTTGCAAGGCAGGCAGTTTGTTTATCGGTGTTTCTTGACCTAAATGTAATTCTAAAATAGACCTTTTCCTTATGGGGTTTTAATATACTGGAACATGTGGCATTATTTACAATTAAGCCTTTCATGTGAGAGTCCTATTGTATTTGTGAGTTATGAGGACACCTTTTAATGAGATGAAAATAGAGTCATAAAGTGAAACAGTGTGGAAACTGGTCCTCTGCAGTGTTGGAGGTTGAGAGAAAATTATACAAAATATATAAGAGGTATTGAGAGGGGAGGCAGTCAGAACTAGAAGTAACCTGAAGTACACGCTGTAAGTTATAGAGTCATAGAGTGATACAGTGTGGAAACAGGCCCTTCAAGTGCACCTTCAAGTTTTCAAGTGAGTTTATTGTCATGTGTCCCTGATAGGACAATGAAATTCTTGCTTTGCTTCAGCACACAGAACATAGTATGCATACACTACAAAACAGATCAGTGTGTCCATATACTATAATATAAATATATACACACATGAATAAATAAACTGGTAAAGTGCAAATAACAGAAAGTGGTTATTAATAATCAGAGTTTTGTCTGAGCCAGGTTTAATAGCCTGATGGCTGTGGGGAAGTAGCTATTCCTGAACCTGGTTGTTGCAGTCTTCAGGCTCCTGTGCCTTCTACCTGAAGGTAGCAGGGAGATGAGTGTGTGGCCAGGATGTTGTGGGTCTTTGATGATACTGCCAGCCTTTGCCCACACCGGCCAACAATGTCCCAGTTACACTAGTCCTATCTGCTCACGTTTGGTCCATATCCCTCCAAACCTGTCCTATCCATGTAGAAAGCGAATGGCATGTTGGTCTTCATGACAAGAGGAGTTGAGTATAGGAGCAGACAGGTCCTTCTACAGTTGTACAGGGCCCTAGTGAGACCACACCTGGAGTGCAGTTTTGGTCTCCAAATTTGAGGAAGGACATTCTTGCTATTGAGAGAGTGCAGCGTAGGTTCACGAGGTTAATTCCCGGGATGGCGGGACTGTCATATGTTGATAGAATGGAGCGGCTGGGCTTGTTTACTCTGGAATTTAGAAGGATGAGAGGGCATCTCATTGAATCATGTAAGATTATTAAGGGTTTGGGCACGCTAGAGGCAGGAAACGTGTCCCCGATGTCGGGGGAGTCCAGAACTAGGGGCCACAGTTTAAGAAAAAGGGGTAAGCCATTTAGAACGGAGATAAGGTAAAACGTTTTCACACAGAGGGTTGTGAATCTGAGGAATTCTTTGCCTCAGAAGGCAGTGGAGGCCAATTCTCTGGATGCTTTCAAGTGAGAGTTAGATAGAGCTCTTAAAGACAGCAGTGTCAAGGGATATGGGAAGAAGACAAGATTGGGGTACTGATTGTGGATGACCAGCCATGATCACATTGATTGGTGGTGCTGCACCTATTGTCTATTGTCTATTGTCTATTGTACCTGTCTAACTGTTTCTAAAAACATTGGTATAGTCCCAGCCTCAACTACCTCCGCTGGCAGCTTGTTCCATACACCCACCACCCTATGTGTGAAAGAGTTACACCCTCAGATTGCTATTAAATCTTTTCCCCTTCGTCTTAAACCTATGTCCTCTGGTCCTCGATTCCCCTACTCTGGGCAAGAGACTCTGCGCATCTACCCGATCAATTCCTCTCATGATCTTATACACAACATCGGGATGCTTTTCGGGATGGGAATAATTTGCTTATTTGGACATTCTGGCTGAGAATTAGATTAAGTGAACAGTTGCTAACAGATGGCTTACTTAAAATTCAGTTGGTTTGGTTGAAAAATATAATGGCTTCAATTTAGTTCGTCTTTTCAAAAAAATCTATGTTTAAGCAATTCCAAAAATTCACTCCATCCTGGTTTAGTTTAGTTTAGTTTAGTTTATTGTCACGTGTACCGAGGTGCAGTGAAAAGCTTTTGTTGCGTGCGAACCAGTCAGCGGAAAGACGATACATGATTACAATCGAGCCATCTGCAGTGAAGAGATACAGGATGAGGAAATAACGTTTAGTGCTGTTGGATCCTATTTTAGTTTTGTACATAAACTTAGTTTGGCGGCTTGTGATTTCCATTGCACCGCCTGAAAATATGTTGCAAGCAGACTCAATACTAATAGAGTTAGACAGTGGCCTCCATAATGTTTGGGACAAAGACCCATCATTACAAGTAATGATAATAATAATAATAATAATATATTTTATTGTCAGTGCACAGAGGTGCAACGAGATTTGGTACAGGAGGGCCGGTTCAGAGCAGCTATAGCTCTGGGGATGAAGCTGTTCCTAAGTCTGGAGCTTCGGGCGTAGAAGGCCTTGTAACGTCTGCCGGAAGATAGAAGTACAAACAGACCATTGCAAGGGTGTGAGGAGTCTTTGTGAATGCTGACGGCCATCCTGAGGCATCTTCCTGTATAGTAGATGTCCTCCAAGGCTGGAAGCTGTGTCCCAATGATCTTCTGCGCTCTGTGGAGGACCCGCTGAAGAGCTCTCCTCTCCCCCTCGGTGTAGCGTAGATACCACACAGAGATGCCATATGTTAGGATGCTCTCTGTGGTGCAGCGGTAGAACGTTGTCAGCAGCTGTTGGGGCAGACCAGTCTTTTGTCAAATCTCAAATTGTGGAGTACAGAGACAAATAAATAAATGAAGGGTCGTTGTCCCAAACATTATGGAACCACTGTAGATTCATACAACACTAAAACAGGCCTTTCGGCCCAACTTGGCCATGCTGACCAAGATGCCCCCATCTCCACCTGTCCCATCTGAATGAATGAATGAATACTTTATAAATGTGACAGCTCTCAGTGATATTCCTTGTTTTAGCGCACGCAGGGAATGCAAAGAGTCGCCTACAAAGGTATAAGGTATCCTGCGCCAGGTCCGCCTTTGGTCTCCCCCATCCCCCTCCCTCACGACCGTCCCCCCACGCCGGGTGCCCCTTTGTTCCCGGAGCCATGTCCTCTGTCTCCCACCTAGCCCATCCTCGACTGCCAGGGCCTCTCTGCATTTGGCTCGAATCCCCCCCCCTAAACCTGTGCTGTCCATGTACCTGTCCAAATGTCTTTCAAATATCGTGATAGTCCCTGCCTCAACTACCTCCTCCGGCAGCTCGTTCCATACACCCACCTCCCTTTGTGTTTACAAAACAAAAACTGCCCCTCAGATTCCTCTTGAATCTTTCCCTTCTCAACTTAAATCTACGCCCCCTGGACTTTGACCCCCCTGCTCTAGGGAAAAGCATTCACAAATAGATAATTTGTCCCATGATTTTGTACTATGTCATTCCTCATCTTACAATACAATACGGGTTTATTCGTACATTGCACTTATCTTACTGCGCTCCAAGGAATATAGTCCGAGTCTGCTCAACCTCTCCCGACAGCTCAGGCACTCGAGTCCTGGCAACATCCTCGTTAATCTTCTCTGCACTCTTTCCAGCTTAAAGGCATCCTTTTAAAAGAAATTAGATATTTACTTAATGGAAACAAATGCAGGCTTAAGGGGAAAAGAACAAGAATGGTTTAACTTGTCAGCTCTTAAACAGAAAATAGACACAAAAAGCTGGAGTAACTCAGCGGGCAGTAGGGATCAGAAATACTGCAATGTGTGCATTGTCACAGGTTCGGCAGCAGGAATCAAAGCTGACAGTGTTGGCTTTTTCTGTCCATTGCTCTTAGAATGCTGACAACTGCTGTCGCCAGCACCTGGCCAGCTAAGTCTGGAACTCCAGCAGTTGCTGACATCCATGCTGTGTCTCCTCAGCTCGGCGCTGAAGGAGCAATTGTACACGGAGACAATCGGCAGTGATCGATTTGACAGCAAAGTCTGCTCTTTGGCGTCGTAGAGTCTTACAGCGCGGAAAAGGGGCCCAACTTGCGCACGCCGGCCAACCTGCCCCATCTACACTAGTTGTTTAAGAAGGAACTGCAGATGCTGGAAAATCGAAGGTAGACAATAATGCTGGAGAAACTCAGCGGGTGCAGCAGCATCTATGGAGCGAAGGAAATAGGCAACGTTTCGGGCCGAAACCCTTCTTCAGACTGATCGGGGGTGGGGGGGGGCGGGGACAAGAAAGGAAAAAGGAGGAGGAGCCCGAAGGCTGGGGGATGGGAGGAGACAGCAGGGGGACTGACGAAGGGGAGGAGACAGCAAGGACTAACAAAATTGGGAGAATTCGATGTTCATGCCCCCAGGATGCAGACTCCCCAAGCGGAATATGAGAAAACTCATGCAGGTGACAGGGAGAACATACAAACTACGTACGGACGGCACCCGTAGTCGGGTTCGAAACCCGGGTCTCCGTCCCTGCATTCGCTGTAAGGCAGCAACTCTACCGCTGCGCACCGTGACCGCCAAATGGGCCAAACGCGGGCAGCAGGTCTAGTGTATCTGAGACGGGCAAGTTGGGCCGAAGAGCCCTGTTTCCATGCTGAATCACTCTATGACTCTCAGTGGTAAAAAAGCCCAAAGAATTTCCAGCGAGGAAACTTTGCTGTTAACCTCTCTGAGCAGGAAGTTGCAAGTCAGACTGAGAGGCACGATGGCGTAGCGTTAGCATCGCTGCCTCACAGCGCCAGAGACCCGGGTTTGATCCTGACTATAGAGTTTTACGTTCTCCCCGTGCCCTGCGTGGGTTTTCTCCGGTTTCCCCGGTTGCTCCGGTTTCCTCCCACGCTCCAAAGACGTGCAGGTTTGTAGGCTAATTGGCTTTTGGTAAAAATTGTAAATTGTCCTCAGTGTAGAGTAATAATAATAATAATGGATGGGATTTATATAGCGCCTTTCTAATACTCAAGGCGCTTTACATCGCATTATTCATTCACTCCTCAGTCACACTCGGTGGTGGTAAGCTACTTCTGTAGCCACAGCTGCCCTGGGGCAGACTGACGGAAGCGTGGCTGCCAATCTGCGCCTACGGCCCCTCCGACCACCGCCAATCACTCACACACATTCACACACATTCACACGAGTAGTGTTAAGGGCCCTGTCCCACGATGTGAGTTCTCCCGAGTTAAAAATAATAATCTAACTCGTGGTAAGTACGTAGCGGGTACGTCGGAGCTCTTGGCGGCTCGTAATGCTAACGGCAGGTACTCAGGAAATTTTTTCAACAGTGTGAAAAATTTCAAAGAGTAAAGAAATACTCGTGATGAAGTTCCACGAGTTTGATTATTTTTTAAACTCGGGAGAGCTCTTGGGTAAACTCGCATCGTGGGACAGGGGCTTTAGCGTGCCGGGATCACCAGTCGGTGCGGACTCGATGGGCTGAAGGGATCTGTTTCCGTGCTCGAGTAACTAAAGTAAAGTTAAAATTCTGCCAACATCTATATTTCTCAGAGCAAACTTATAAAATTGGTTTTGTGGAGTGCCATTATTTGTTATAGTGCATGTTGCCCTACACTAGACATAATACAATACAACATAGTGCCCTACACTAGACAAATGCAGTCTCACCAACGTCTTATACAGCTGTAACATCCCAACGTCTATACTCAATACTCTGATAAAGGCCAATGTGCCAAAAGCCTTTTTAACACAAAGGCTGTGTCACATTTATCATTTGTTATTGTCCATTGTTATCTGAGCTCAGAGGAGTTGTCATCTGATCTGTTAATGCATAAATTGACCACAAATCTACTTGTAGTAACTTGAGCAAAACTAAATGCTTAACACCTTGAAGCTAAAAGCCTTTTTAAAAGTACATTCGAAGTGTGATGGTCATGCAGGGAAGAATAGGACTCCCCAGAGCAGGGGTTTCTGAACAAGGTCATGAATGGATAACGAAATGACATAAAGTGCCGGAGTAACTCGTCGGGTCAGGCAGCATCTCTGGCGAACATGGACAACCGACGTCTCAGGTCTGGACCCTTCTTCAGACTGATGGTGGTGAAGTGAAAAGGCCACAAAATGCAGAAGGAACTCAGCAGGTCAGGCAGCATCTCTGCGGAAAACGGATAGGTGACTTTTCAGGTCGAGACCCTTATTAGTCTGTTAAGTTAATTCAAGATTCAAGATTCAAGAGAGTTTATTGTCGTGTGTCCCAGATAGGACAATGAAATTCTTGCTTTGCTTGTAGAATTGCTTGTAAACAAGGAACTGCAGATGCTGGTTTATACCAAAGGTAGACACAAAGTGCCGGTGTAACTCAACGGGTCAGGTAGTGGAGAGCATGGGTAGACGACGTTTCGGGTTGGGACCCTTCTTCAGATTGAACTGAATTGGAAAGCATGCATGACCGAATGGGAGCTAATTGGTGGATGAAGGACAATTCATACACGTCAGGTTTGGAGCAACCTCTTACTTTAAAACTGGATCCTCCCATGTGTGGTCAGGAAGGATATTCTTAAGCATTAATCATGCTGTCATTTTACATCCCCTGCCTTGCATTCTGCTGCCGCTTGGAGAGTGGGCACTGCCTCTTCCGACATGATAGTTAGTCTAAGACTCCAAATTTCCTCTGAGTGAAGTTATGCCATTTTTACTTCACAACCTAGCCCCGAAAACTCTGTTGTTCAACAAATGCACATTGGTGAGTTAATTTAAATACTTCAATTTCAATTTTAAATACTAAAGGGCGGCACGGTGGAGCAGCGGTAGAGTTACTGCCTCACAGCGCCAGAGACCCGGGTTCAATCCTGACTTTGGGTACTGTCCCTACGGAGTTTGTACGTTCTCCCCGCGACCGCGTGGGTTTTTTCCGTGTGCTCCGGTTTCCGCCAACACTCCACAGACGTGCAGGTTTGTAGGTTAATTGGCTTTGGTAAAAAATTGTAACTTGTCCCTAGTGTGTGTGGGATAGTGTTGGTGTACGGGGTGATTGCTGGTTGTCGCGGGAGGTCCTGTTTCCGCGCTGTATCTCTAATGTAGTCATAATGTTTTTGTGTTTTATCATTCTTATCGAAATCTTTAATACTGGAGGAACTCAGTGGGTCAGGCAGCAACTGTGGCTGGAAGGGACCGACGGTGTTTCAGACTTCTCCACAGATGCTGCCTGACCCTCCGAGTTCTTCCAGCACTTGCTGTTTTCCTCGCAACTCCAGCAACTGCGGAGTTTTTTGTCCCCACAATGGAATAACCTGTCGGAGCTCAAATCCTTTGGTTTAATATTGTATTGTTGACTGCAGTGAGTCAGGATGTTTCCACCAGTGTGGGAGAGTCTCGGACCAGAGGTCACAGCCTCAGAATGAAAGGACGTTCTTTTAGGATGGAGATGAGGAAACATTTCTTTAGTCAGAGGGTGGTGAATCTGTGGAATTCTTTGCCACAGAAGGCTGTGGAGGCCAAGTCAGTGGATATTTTTAAGGCAGAGATAGATAGATTCTTGATTAGTATGGGTGTCAGGGGTTATGGGGAGTGGGCAGGAGAATGGAGTTAGGAGGGAAATATAGATCCGCCACGATTGAATGGTGGAGTAGACCTGATGGGGGCGCGGCTCTGGCGGCAGCGGCTCTCCGGCAGTCCTGTTTGTTTTGTGTTTTTTGGGTTGTTTATTTTCGTTTTGGTTAGTCTAGTTTTGGTTTTTAGTTTGTGTTTTTTGGGGGGGGGGGTTGAAACGGGGCTTGCTGTCTCTCCCTGCGGGGGAATGCGACTTTTTTGTCGTATTCCCCTTCTCTGCCTCCGTCTGCGCTGAGGCCTAATGGCGGAGCTGGCGACCTCGAGGCTCAGGAGGCAGAGCCCGCCAGGACTCGCACTGAGCTCGCTCCCGTGAGGACGGCCCGGCTCGGGGCTGGAACAGGGCTTCCGTGAGGGGCTGTGACGGCCGGCCCGAGGAAGGAACGGTGCTCCCGTCGGAGTGGCCGAGCTCGGGGAGGTACGGCGTTCCCAGCCCGAGGGAGGAGCGGCGCCCGGTCGGGGCGGCCCAGCCCGAGGGAGGAGCGGCGCCCAGTCGGGGCGGCCCAGCCCGAGGGAGGAGCGGCGCCCAGTCGGGGCGGCCCAGCCCGAGGGAGGAGCGGCGCCCAGTCGGGGCGGTCCTGCCCGAGGGAGGAGCGGCGCCCAGTCGGGGCGGCCTGGCGCGAGGGAGGAGCGGCGGCCTGGCGCGAGGCTGAGACGGTGGCAGTACTCACGTGAGGGCGATCCGGCTCGGGGCTGGAACGATGCTCCGGGGGCTGGGACGGCAGTTCTGGTGGCGATGGCCTGAGACCGGGGGTTCGGCCGCGGGCCAGCGGCTGCGTCAGCAGGTCTGGTGAGCGGCAGCTTCGACCACCCCGGGCCGCGGTGTTTGAACCGCGGGACAGGTTTTAACATCGCCCGGGGGGTATCGCCTCAGCGCAGAGGGAGAAGAGGAGGGAAGAGACTGCAGCCCTAAGACTTTTGCCTCCATCACAGTGAGGAGATGTTGGGTGGACTCACTGTGGTGGATGTTAATATGTGTTTATTGTTGTTTTTTTTATTGTATTGTATTGTATGTATGACTGCTTCAATTTCGTTCAGACTTCGGTCTGGATGACAATAAAAGGCTATCTTATCTTATCTTATCTTATCTTATCTTATGGGCCGAATGGCCTAATTCTACTCCTATCACTTATGACCTTATGTTACAGTGCGGTCAGGGTTGTTGTTAGGAGAGGTATAGTTTAGTTTAGCTCAGAGATACAGCGTGGAAACAGGCCCTTCGGCCCACCGAGTCCACACCGACCAGCGATCCCCTCCGTAATCAGGCTTCTGAACGACCCTCCCATAAGCTAGGGTGCTGTCCGATTCACTTCTACCCCATTGCGGACATTGGACTGTGTCTCTGGAACTGGTGCGCTACAATGCTGAGAACTATATTCTGCACTCTGTATCTTCCCCTTTGCTATATCTACTGGATTTGAGTTTGGCTTGGTTGTATTTAAGTATTGTATTGTCTGTTTTGGTTGGATATCGTGCAAACCACAGCTTTTCATTGTACTTCGGTACACCTAAACGTAAAACTGAACCTTCGTAGAAGTGATATCACCTTATCAATAGGAAAGTTTTAGAGAGATGTGGGCCAAATGCGGGCAGATAATGGGTCTTCTTGGTTGGCATGGAGGAACTGGCATAGAGGGCCTGTTTCCATGCTCTGTGTTTCTATGGGTTAAGAACTATAGGCCTCAGAAATTAGTTTAGTATAGAGATACAGTGTGGAAACAGGCCCTTCAGCCCACCGAGTCCGCACCGATCAGTGATCCCCGCACATTAATACTATCCTACAGACACTCGGGACAATTTACACATGCACCAAAGCCAATTAACCTACAAACCTGCACGTCTTTGGAGTGTGGGAGGGAACCGAAGATCTCGGAGAAAGCCCACGCAGTCACGGAGAGAATGTGTAAACTCCATACAGACATCGCCCGTAGCCGGGATCGAACCTGGATCTCTGGAGCTGCAAGCGCTGTAGGGCAGCAACTCTACCGCTGCGCCACCGTGTTTAAGGAAAATCATCGACTGTGCTGTAACTGCACTTTCCTTTAGAAAGTCAGCGTGGAGACCGGCCCTTTGGCTCACAGAGTCCGCTAGCACCATCCTACACACTGAGTACAATTGCCAATTTTACCAAAGCCAATTAGCCTACAAACCGGGATACGTCGTTGGAATGTGGGTTGAAACCGGAGCATCCGGAGAAAACCCACGCGGTCACGGGGAGAACATACAAACTCTGTACCGACAGCACCCGTAGTTAGGATCGAACCTGGGTCCCTGGCGCCGTAAGGCAGCAATTCTACCGCTGCGCCAACCTGCTCCCTTGCAGTTCTGTGACATAGAAACATAGAAAATAGGTGCAGGAGTAGGCCATTCGGCCCTTCGAGCCTGCACCACCATTCAATATGATCATGGCTGATCATCCAACTCAGTATCCTGTAACTGCCTTCTCTCCATACCCCCTGATCCCTTTAGCCACAAGGGCCACATTTAACTCCCTCTTAAATATAGCCAATGAACTGGCCTCAACTACTTTCTGTGGCAGAGAATTCCACAGATTCACCACTCTCTGTGTGAAAAAAACGTTCTCATCTCGGTCCTTAAAGACTTCCCCCTTATCCTTAAACTGTGACCCCTTGTTCTGGACTTCCCCAACATCGGGAACAATAGACAATAGGTGCAGGAGTAGGCCATTTGCCCTTCGGGCCAGCACCGCCATTCATGGCTGATCACCCACTATCAGTACACTGTGCCTTCTCCCCATATCCCCTGACTCCACTACCTTTAAGAGCTCTATCTAACTCTCTCTTGAAAGCATCCAGAGAACTGGCCTCCACTGACGTTTGAGGCTTTGCAGTCTGTTGTTTAAAGTTCATAGTTTGGATAAAATCCCCGCTAAATATCAAATTATGCAAGTAATATTTTGCGAAGCCAGCTGGAAGCGTACTTTAAAAGATTAGGAACATGAGTGGCTGCTTCCTTCAATCATGTAATCATTTTGCAAATCTCCAAAAGCCTAGTGACTTTCTTCAGCTCATTTTGAGTCTTTGAAACTTTGGTCGAAATCGAAACCACTTATCTTCACGTCAACTCCGATTTTCTCCATTTAAAAAACGCACATCAACAGATAATTCAAACCTATGATTAAAAGATATTTGTAACCCTCCAAGTAGAATGCTCCAATAATACTAGTTCTTATCATAACTTAATTCTCATTGAAATTCAATGTCATGACAAACTAATGAAAATTTCAATAAAAAATAATATAATATATTTCGGCATTTTTGCATGGTGCATTATGACTGATGTGTCAAAAATGATTTGTGGGGCTCACATTTGCGACTGTTTTGTACAAAGTATAAATTAAATGTTTTCCTAGTAATGCTTCGATCTTACTGTTTTCAAACAAGAGTTTGAAGTGTTTTTTGCCATTGATTGAATGTTATATTCTCGGCACAGCGGCACAACGGGTAGAGCTGCTGCCTCACTGCGCCAGGGACCCGGGTTGAATCCTGGCCTCGGGTGCTGTCTGTGTGTGTGGAGTTTGCACGTTCTCCCTGTGACGGCGTGGGTTTCCTCCGGGTGCTCTGGTTTCCTCCCACATCCCAAAGAAATGTGGGTTTGTCGGCTAATTGGCCCTCTGTAAATTGCTTTAGGTTTAGGTTTTTGGGCACACACATTTCAGAGGACCTCACATGGTCCACCAACACCGGCACAGCAACGACTGTTCTTCCTGAGAACACTGAAAAAGACTGGCCTGCCCCAACAGCTGCTGACAACCTTCTACCGCTGCACCACAGAGAGCATCCTAACATATGGCATCTCTGTGTGGTATCTCAGCTGCACGGAGGCGGAGAGGAGAGCTCTTCAGCGGTCGTCCACAGAGCGCAGAAGATCATTGGGACACAGCTACCAGCCTTGGAGGGCATCTACAATACACGGTTCCTCAGGAAGGCCGTCAGCATTCACAAAGACTCCTCACACCCTTGTAATGGGGCTGTTCGAACTACTTCCTTCCGGCAGACGTTACAAGGCCTTCTACGCCCGCACCTCCAGACTTAGGAACAGCTTCATCCCCAGAGCTATAGCGGCTCTGAACCGGCCCTGCTGAGTGCCCCCCACCCCCATGGACTGTTTCCCTCGGATGGTCACGTCGCACATCGACCCGGCACAGACACATTTGCACTTTATAATGTTTTAACTGTTTTTTTTGTAATCTTGTTTCCCTGGGTGTCTAAATATTTAGCTAGCTAAGTTATGACATCGGATAGAAGCTGCATACCAAATCTCGTTGTACCTCTGTGCACTGACAATAAAGATATATTATTATTATTATTATTATTATTATTATTATTATTATTATTATTATTATTATTGCCCCTAGTGTGTAGGATGAGAAAGTGAGAGAGTGTAGAAACGTACGCTAACGGGTGATCGATAATCGGTGTGGGCTGAAGGGCCTGTTTCCAAGCTGTGTCTTTCAATGATTCAATGACAAGCCATTAATTAGTAGGTGTTCCTGGTGCTTAGGGAAGGGATGTGAGAGTGTGAACTGGAGTGAACGGGTTGTGTCTTGAAGCTAGACACAAAATGCTGGAGTAACTCAGCGTGACAGGCAGCATCTATCTGGAGAAGGAATGGGTGACGTTTTGGGTCGAGACCCTTCTTCGGACTTGATGTCGCTTATAGCACAAGCTTCATGAGTTTTGCAAATGCATTATTGTTCCATCATGTTTCTAGACAGCCACCATCATACCAGTTCCCAAAAAGTCTACAATAACCTGCCTGAATGATTACCACCCCGTAGCACTCACACCAATAATAATGAAGTGCTTTGAGAGGCTTATTAAGCAACACATGGTCTCTAAACTCCCCTCCAGTTTTGACCCGTTCCAGTTTGCTTATCGCCCGAACCGCTCCACAGAGGATGCTATTTCCTCTGCAGTCCACCTGAGCCTACAACACCTGGAGGAGAGGAACACCCACGTGCGGATGCTGTTTGTTGACTTCAGCTCAGCATTCAATACGATAATCCCCCAGCATCTGGTGAGCAAACTGGCACCCCTAGGATTCAATACCACACTATGCAACTGGATCCTGGATTTCCTTTCTGAAAGATCCCAGTCTGTGCGGGTGGGGAAGAACACCTCCTGACATCAGACTGAGCACCGGCTCCCCTCAGGGCTGTGTCCTGAGTCCGCTGCTCTTCACATTGATGACACATGACTGTGTCGCCAGGTCCACTACTAACCATATCATCAAATACGCGGATGACACAACAGTAGTGGGCCTCATCCGCAACAACGACGACCAGGCATACAGAGAGGGGGTGGAGCAGCTGGTGAGCTGGTGCAGCAGGAACAACCTTCTCCTAAATGTGGACAAAACCAAGGAGATTGTCGTCGACTTCAGAAAGAAAAATCAGCCCAGTCACACTCCGCTGTGCATCAACAACTTAGCAGTGGAGCAGGTGAAAAGCATCAAGTTCCTGGGAGTGCATATAACGGATACCTTAACTTGGGCTACAAACATCACATCTCTGGTAAAACTGGCACAGCAGCGTTTGTACTTCCTCCGCAGGATGAGAAGATCACACCTCCACCCTCCCATCCTCACAACATTCTACAGAAGCACCATTGAATCAGTCATGACCAGCTGCATCTCTATGTGGTGCGGCGGCTGTACAGCTGCGGACTGGAAGTGCCTTCAGAGAGTGGTGAGGACAGCGGAAAAAATCATTGGGACTTCTCTTCCCTCCATCATGGACATTGGTTACAAACGTTGCCTGACAAGAGCTAAGGGCATTACCAGAGCCCCCACACACCCACAATATGGACTGTTTACACTGCTTAACTCTGGGAGGAGGTACCGCAGCATGAAGAGTGGGACAACCAGGTTCTGCAACAGCTTCATCCCCCAGGCCATAAGACTATTGAACTCACAATCAAACCGAGGCTAGAACTTTCTTATACATTGCCACTTTTAAAAACTTTCCTACATATCTATTTTACAGAACTATGTACTTGAAGCACTTTTTATGGACACACTAAGCACTTTTACTGATCGCCTGATATAAATGTTATATTCTGCTGCTACTTGAAGAGTCAATGCAACAAAATTTCGTTCAATGTGCACTGTGTCTATGTGTATATTTGAATGACAATTAAAGTTATATTCTATTCTATTCTATTCTATTCTATTCTATTCTATTCTATTCTATTCTATTATCAATTGAGTCATATACAGACATCTCCTGACTTACGTAATACTCGTAAAGTTGCACTTAACCTAATCAATTCTGACTGTTTGTTGTTCCCACAACACTGTACGATATCTCAAGTTTACGTCGGAAACA
This sequence comes from Amblyraja radiata, assembly GCF_010909765.2. NCBI lineage: Eukaryota > Metazoa > Chordata > Chondrichthyes > Rajiformes > Rajidae > Amblyraja > Amblyraja radiata. The sequence goes on from NC_045963.1 coordinate 74,762,316, forward strand.
AGCCGGCAATGGCGGCACGCTTACCCAGAAGGCCCTGCGCCGCAGAAAGTGCCCTGGACACAGCACTGAGACAGTTAATAGTCTCAATGAGGGACACAAAGTGCTAGCGGGCCAGGCAGCATCCCTGGAGAACATGGATAGGCAACGTTGCGTGTCGGGACCCTTCTTCAGATTCAGATTGAGTAATTTCAGGGCAGTGGTGATTTTGGTGAAGGTGATTTTGACAAAATCTGGCTTGCATAAGGATTGAGGGAACATGACTCGTACATAAGTCAGGCAGTGCTGGCAGAACTGCATTAACTTGACTTTGAACTTCACATTGTGTTTTTGATTTTGTTTTTGGGCTGAATTCTGTTTTTAATTTTTGTCTCTGTGATGTCTTTATTACTTATTTATTACTTATTTTATTCTGATTATATGTTTTTATTCCTATTAATCTATGTAAGGTGTCCTTGAGATGTCTGAAAGGCGCCCATTAAATAAAATTTATTATTATTATTATTAACTTGTACTGCACAATTATGTGAGGAATTAGTTTAGTTTAGAGATACAGCACGGAAACAGGCCCTTCGGCCCGTTGGTTCCACACCGACCAGCGAATCACCCCGTATACTAGTTAGGGACAATTTACATACGCCAACTGGCCTACAATCCTGCACGTCTTTTTTCAGAATGTGGGAGGAAACCAGAGCACCCGGAGAAAACCCACGTGGGCCGTGAGACGGCCCACGTGGGTTTTCTCCGGGTGCTCTGGTTTCCTCCCACATTCTGAAAAAAGACGTGCAGGATTGTAGGCCAGTATAAATATATATTTATATATATATAAAATTATAAATTTATACGTGAATACGTAGGAATTCACGTATAAACGTGCTGACAGCGCCCGCGGTCAGGATCGAACCCGGGTCTCTGGCGCTGTAAGGCAGCAACTCTACAGCTGCACCACTGCGATCTGGGCTCAGACTACACTGCAAAAGTTTCTGTGGTTAAGGTTGCATTCTGGCATGGCTTTTGCTTTTAATGTGTAAGAAAGGACTGCAGATGCATGTTTACACCGAAGATAGACACAACATGCTGGAGGAACTCAGTGTGTCAGGCAGCATCTCTAAGAGAGAAGGAATAGGTAACGTTTCAAGTCAAGACCCCCCCCCCCCGTCAGACTTCAGACTAAGAGTCAGGGAGGGGGACACTGTAATCAAGTCAAGTTTATTCGTCACACACACACATACGAGGTGTGCAGTGAAATGAAAAGTGGCGATGCTTGCGAATTGTGCACAAAAACCACAAAACAGAATGGAACATATTCACATATTACATATATGTGGGAGGAAAAAAAAGAAAAATCAGCAATTTAAAAAAAACACCACACAACAGTAAATTGGTACAGTAAGTACAGTAACCTTCTCATCCTCTCCGTTCTCACAGCATGGCAACGGAGGCGTTTGCCTGACCGTAGCAGCTGGAACAGTCCGTTGCTGGGGTGGAAGGGGTCTCCCATGATCTTGTTGGCTCTGGAGTAGGATACACCATAGTCTGAGGACCTATCACCTATTCCTTTTTCTCCAGAGGTGCCGCCTGTCCCGCTGAATTACTCCAGCATTTTGTGTCTAGCTTTCTGTTTTTAAAGTGGTTTTCAAAATCAAATTACGTGTGCATGCGATCGCTCGGCCTCTCCTTGAATCTTCGTTGGAGCAAAACAAATTAGAGCGCTGTGTACAAATGTGCACAAATGATGGCCCTGTCTCGCCGAATTGAAGTGGTTGATGATCATTTGCCAGATGCACTTAGAGAAAAAGTCAGGCTGCCAATGTCCAGAGGGCAGGCCAGATGGGAAATTGCTGTGATAACACTAGGCAGACACAAAACGCTGGGGTAACTCAGCGGGACAGGCAGCATCCCTGGAGAGGGGGAAATGGGTGACGTTTCGGGTCGAGACCCTTCCTCAGGGGAGTGGGGCGGGACAGAGATGGAATGTGGTCGGAGACGGTAAGACTAGTGGGAGAACTGGGGAGGGGGAGGGATGGAGAGAGAGAGAGATGGGGAAAGCAAGGGCACTCCCAGCTTGACATTGTCCAGGGTCTAAAGGCGTGGCACACAGGGGGAGAACTGAAGCGGAAATCCTCTGGGAGACTATCATTTGAAGTCAATTACGCCGCAATTTTAGCGATCCTGGTCTTGATTAATTCCCGACGCGCCGTTTGTATATAACGCGGGAGAGCGACGTGTTAGGGAACACGCACGATCATGCATTTCACATCAAACACATCATGCATTTTGCATTGAAGCCCATTGCTGCGAGCCTGCACGTCCCAGTCTGTCTTATCTGGCATCCCTTTATTACTATGTCTATGCGACGTCCTTATCTGAGACCGAGGGATTGCTGCCTTCTCCAGAATTATTTGTGCTCACAATCTTCTCTTGCACATTTTGTTTCTGGAAGTTTATCTGCTGTTCCGATACTCGGCTGGGTGGTAACTTTGTGCATTGTCACCACCCCCCCCCCCCCCTCGGAAATGCCTTCAAGCGGTGATATCGCCAGTTGACCGGCATGGGCCCACCGAGCCCATGCCGGGTCAACGACCCCCCCCCCCCCCCCCCCCCCGCGCACTAGTTCTACCCCACCCGCACGAGGGACAATTTTACAGCAGCCCAATTAACCTACAAACCTGTACGTCTTTGGAATGTGGGAGGAAACCGGAGCACCCGGACAGAGAGAGGTCAGGATTGAATCCTGGTTAACATATGATGAGCGTTTGTCGGCACTGGGCCTGTACTCGCTGGAGTTTAGAAGGATGAGTCGGGGGGGGGCCTCATTGAAACTTACCGGATGGTGAAAGACCTGGATAGAGTGGACATGGAGAGGATGTTTCTATCTTCGGTTTAAACCAGCATCCGCAGTCCCCAAAGAATTGCCCAGAGTGAATGTTAATAATAGTTATAATGAAAGCCATTGAATTATGAATCTGCATAATGATGCCAATTCATAGATCTGGAGCTTCGAGCGTTCACTAACACTGCGGCAAGCCTTTGCAATGAAAATCTTCACATGATTTATTGAATAAGTGTTAATTAGCGAACCTTGATAACTTATATGTTGTTGAACCTTGATCATTTATACATTTAAGGGCGGCACGGTGGCGCAGCGGGAGAGTTGCTGCCTCACGGCGCCAGAGACCCGGGTTCGATCCTGACCTCGGGTGCTGCCTGTACGGAGTTTGTACGTTCTCCCCGTGACCGCGTTGGTTTTCTCCGGGTGCTCCGGTTTCCTCCCACACTCCAAAGAAGTGCAAGTTTGTAGGTTAATTGGCTTGTGTATAAATTGCCCCTCGTGTGGGATTCAAAAATGGATAACATAGAAACATAGAAAATAGGTGCAGGAGGAGGCCATTCGGCCCTTCGAGCCAGCACCGCAGCTGTACAGCCAAAACTAGTGTACGGGTGATCGATGATCTGGGTGGACCGGGGTGATCGTGGACTGGGTGGGCCGAATGGCCTGCTTCTGCGCTGTATCTCTGTTTCTTTATATCTCAATTATCTTGCAAGAACATTGGTTATCTCTTAGGCCTCCTTCGGTCATGGCTGACCATGGGTGTCTCCAGGGTGCTATTCCCTATATGGAGGACGCCTGTGCGTGACTTTGTTTAACGTGGGGAAACTGGTGCACAGACAGCCACCCCACACGGTCCTTGACAGATCTGGGTCAGGATCCAGTGGTATGGAATCCAAGACGACCGGAGACCCTTTTCTGCTGCAGCCTTCATCCGCCTTCCCAGCCGTTGTGACGCTCCACTAAGGTCAGCCATCGTCCTCCGCCTGTTCCACCGTTGAGGTCTCGGTTGGATTGCTCTTTGTCAGAGACCTCCCCCTCGACCTTACCGCCATGGGTGGCCCTACCAGGAGCATAGCTCCAGACGGCATCGCTCTCAGGATCTCAGGTCCACACAAGCTTCTCCACCACGACAAGATGACAACCCACGGAGAAGCTCGGTTATCTGCTGTTGTTTTAATAAGCGAGAAATCGCAGATAATCCTGAAGGAAAATTCCTTGTTTGAAATGTAATAAAAAGGAACCACAGATGTTTGTTTATACCAAAGATAGACACAAAACTCGCTAGTGGCAGGAAACATGTTCCCGATGTTGGGGGAGTCCAGAACCAGGGGCCACAGTTTAAGATAAGGAGTTAACCATTTAGAACGGAGACGAGGAAACACTTTTTCTCACAGAGAGTGGTGAGTCTGTGGAATTCTCTGCCTCAGAGGGCGGTGGAGGCCGGTTCTCTGGATGCTTTCAAGAGAGAGTTAGATAGAGCTCTTAAAGATAGCGGAGTCAGGGGATATGGGGAGAAGGCAGGAACGGGGTAGTGATTGTGGATGATGGGCCATGATCACAGTGAATGGCGGTGCTGGCTCAAAGGGCCGAATGGCCTACTCCTACACCTATTGTCTATACCACTACCAGTGCAAAAGTAAATGAGTCCTTCACTGAAATATCAACCTAGTTATTAAAGTGTTGACATATTTGGCTTCAGTCTGCGGGCTTCTGATCACTGGGCACTGTTTCAAATGATGACTACCCAACTTTCAACATGTCTATAAAAGGTTTTGACATAAAACTATTGTGCAGGGCAACACAGATTGAGAAGTAAACAATGTTGGCTTGAGATATGCATCAAAACTTGTTATCTGTTGGATCTTGATGTAAAATAAACTGTACTCCCATTAACCAGCGGTCACAGGGAGAACGTGCAAACTCCACGCAGACACAGCAGCTGAGGTCAGGATCTAACCCGGTTCTCTGGTGCTGTGAGGCAGCAGCTCTACCTACTGCCAATGCTGGTGAGAATATTTGAACCATCGGCGAGCTGTGGGTCAGGTCGGGTTGAAGAGTTCAGAGACTTGGTTAGTTTATTGTCACGTGTACCGAGGTACACTGAGAAGCTTTTGTTGCGTGCTAACCAGTCAGCGGAAAGACAATACATGATTACAGTCGAGCCATTCGAAGTGTACAGATGCATGATAAAGGGAACAACATTTAGTGCAAGGTAAAGCCAGCAAAGTCCGATTAAGGATAGTCCTAGGGTCAGCAAAGAGGCAGAAAACAAAAAGAACGTGCAAACTCCTCACAGAAACAGCACCCAAGGTCAAGATCGAACCCAGTTCTCTTGAAGATAGACACAAAATGCGGGAGTAACTCAATGGGACAGGCAACATATCTGGAGAGAAGGGATGGGTGACATTTCGGGTCGAGACCCTTCTTCTGATTGAGATTCAGGGGAGAGGGAGTTGAGAAATATGGTAAGGTGTGAAAAGCAGATCAAATACAATACAATACCAATACAATACCATTTATTGTCATTTGAGCCTCAGTGAGGCTCAAACGAAACTCCGTTTCCACCGCCATACAAACAAAGACAATTTCCTACAGACATACACACAATTTAATTCACACAAACATCCATCACAGTGGACCCACTGTGATGGAAGGCAAAGTATTTTCTCTCCCCTGTTCTCCATGTCTCTCCCGATGTCCAAGCCCCAGGCGGGCGATGATAAGTCCCACGGCGATTTTAGGCCGTGCCGGGCGATTTACGGCCCCGCTCCCGGTCTAAAAGTCACAATGTTGGAGCCCCCGGCGGGCGCTAGAATGTCCCACGGCCATGAAGCCGTGTCGGGTGATGTACTTCCCCGCTCCGGGTCGTTCCAACCCCGCGACACGGGCTGGAGAAGTCGCGTTGCGGGAGCTCCGGGGAACGGTCTCCTCAACCGGACCCGCGAGCTCCCGATGTCCCAGTCCACCGGACCTGCGGCTGCGTTGCTGGAGCCTCCGAGCCCCAGGAGTCGAGTCGCAGCAGCGAGTCACCACCGCTCCCCACGCTCCGAGGCCGGCCAGCCCCACGATGGTGAGTAGTCCGCAGCTCCGCAGTCTCCCGAGCCCCCGGGTCGTTCAGGCTGGAGGCCGCTCCACGGTTTTAGGCCCCAATGACAACGGAGACCCAACAGGGAAAAGGTCGGGCCTCCCGGACAGGGAAGAGATTTTAAACAGTTTCCCCTTCCCCCCCCCCCCACCCCCCACATATATAGATTTAAAACCAGTATTAAACAAAACACCAACACTACATTTAACTAGACAAAAAAGACATACAGAAAAGTGGACGATGATAGGGAAATGTAGAATGGTTCATTGATGATATAAATATTGATGAGAGTATTTAAACTGTTGCGGAGCTGTGAGCCACGTCAGGTTAAAGAGTGCAGAGATTTAGATAAGTTTAGTTTATTGTTACAGTGAAAAGCTTATTTGTTGCGTGCTAACCAGTCAGTGAAAAGACAATATATGATTACAATCGAGCCGTCCACAGTGTACAGATACAGGATAAAGGGAATCACGTTTAGTGCAAGAGAAAGTCTAGTGAAGTCCTGTCAAAGACAGTCCAAGGGTCTCCAATGAGGTAGATATTAGCTGAGGACCGCTCCCTTGTTGGTGATAGGATAGATCCGTTGCCTGATAAAGGGCCTGTCCTACATTCACGACCTAATTCACCACCTTTTTTACTCGTGGACATTTTTCATCAGGCTAGAAAAACGCCCCGACCTACTTGATGCCACGAGTACCTACGACTAGCATCACGGCCTGCTACGACCTACCTACGACCTCCTACGACCTTGTGACGACCATGCTGCGAGTATGAGTCAAGGGCAAACTCGGCAGAGGTCGTGAAAGTGGGACAGGCCCTTCACGGATGGGTAGAAATTGGCGCTGAATCTGGAGGTGTGTGCGTTTTCACACTTCCATACCTTTTCCCGATGGGAGAGGGGAGAAGAGGGAGTGACCGGGGTGAGACTGGTCCTTGATGATGTGAGGTGCAGATGGAGTCAATAGGTGGGAAGTTGGTTTGTGTGATGGTCTGGGCTGCGACCACAATTCTCTATAATTTTGTGTGGTCTTGGATGGAGCTGTTCCCAAACCGTGCTGTGATGCATCCTAACTGGGAAGCATGAAAGACAAACTTCCTGTGGTTTTTTTTTTGATTGACTGACTCCACGCAGACCATCGATCACCCTTTCATACCAATTCTGTGTTATCTCACTTTTCCATCCACTACCTATACACTAGGGACAATTCAATTAACCCACAAATCTTTCGGATGTGGGAGGAAACCGGAGCACCCGGAGAAAAGCCACGTAGTCGGGGAGGGGGGGGGGGGGGGGGAGTGGGGGAACGTGAAAACTCCACACAGACAGCACCCGAGCTCAGGATTGTACCCAGATTCCCAGCGCTGTGAGGCAGCGGCTCCTCCAGCTGCGCCACCGTGGTTCGTCGTAGGTAACGTACGGGCAGTCACGGTGGCGCAGCGGTAGAGTTGCTCCCCTACAGCTCAGGCAGCGGCGGAGACCCGGGTTCGATCCCGACTACGGCCTGTGCGGAGTTTGTGCGTTCTCCCCGTGACCTGCGTGGGTTTCTTCCGAGATCTTCGGTTTCCTCCCACACTCCAAAGACGTGCGGGTTTGTGGGTTAATTGGCTTGGTATAAATGTCAAATAAACTGTCCCTAGTGGGTGTAGGATGGTGTTAATGTGCGGGGATCGCTGGTCGGCGCGGACCTGTTAGAGATACACCGAGGGGGCCTGTTTCTGTGCTGTATCTCTGAACTAAACTAAACTAAACTCAGATCATTGCCAGTAATGCACTTTGCTTGGGTAGTATGTGTTGTGATCTAGCTCCATTATGGATTTCCTTGTCTTCCTTTGCTGCTTCTCTATATATCTATGTATCATTAGTGTAGCGAAGTCAATGTCATTACAAATGTCTGAGGCTGGACTGCCTCAGTTGACTAGGCTTGTGCGTGGACAGGGAAGGGCATCGATGGCAAGGGTAATTATGTGCTTTGACAATAGGTTTTAAGCGTCAGGCAACTGCCACCTCCAACGTGACCCCACCACTCGCCACATCTTCCCATCTCCCCCCATGTCTGCCTTCCGCAAAGACCGCTCCCTCCGCAACTCCCTTGTCAATTCTTCCCTTCCCTCCCGCACCACCCCCTCCCCGGGCACTTTCCGTTGCAACCGCAAGAAATGCAACACCTGTCCCTTCACCTCCCCCCTCGACTCCATTCAAGGTCCCAAGCAGTCGTTCCAGGTGCGACAAAGGTTCACCTGTATCTCCTCCAACCTCATCTACTGCATCCGCTGCTCTAGATGTCAGCTGATTTACATCGGTGAGACCAAGCGTAGGTTGGGCGATCGTTTCGCCGAACACCTCCGCTCAGTCCGCAATAACCTACCTGACCTCCCGGTGGCTCAGCACTTCAACTCCCCCTCCCATTCCCAATCCGACCTCTCTGTCCTGGGTCTCCTCCATTGCCAGAGTGAGCAACAGCGGAAATTGGAGGAACAGCACCTCATATTCCGTCTGGGGACCTTGCGTCCTTATGGCATTAACATTGAATTCTCCCAATTTGGCTAGCCCTTGCTGTCTCCTCCCCTTCCTTAACCCTCTAGCTGTCCCCCCCCCCCCTCCCATCCGCCCGCCCTCGGGCTCCTCCTCCTCCTCCCCTTTTCCTTCTTTCTTTCCCCCCCCCCCCACCCCCCATCAGTCTGAAGAAGGGTTTCGGCCCGAAACGTCGCCTATTTCCTTCGCTCCATAGATGCTGCTGCACCCGCTGAGTTTCCCCAGCAATTTTGTGTACCCCCAATATATATGTATGTCTGAAGAAGGGTCTTGACCCGAAACGTTGCCTATTTCCTTCGCTCCATTGATGCTGCCTCACCCGCTGAGTTTCCCCAGCATTTTTGTCTACCTTCGACTTTACAGCATCTGCAGATCCTTCTTAAACATATACTGTATATAAATGCGTGATAATTTTAAGACTATTAAGGAAAGAACAAGACATTCCAACTTTGCTTTTTCCGATCCAAACAAAGTGTGACAAATGCAACCCAAAAGGAACTCTTTGTGCCATGACTCTTCTATTCTTCATTTCATTAGTGGCCGTTATCACTTGATGATCAGTCTTCACAGGAACATTAATAAAAGTGGGTGTGCGATAAGACTTGTTTTTTTCCTCCCGTAACATAAGAGTTATTCTTGGCCAAGGAGCATCTGTCTCCTAATTAGTTCCTGCTGTGACACTCGCCTTCAACCAAGTGCAACAGCTTGAATTAAATGGCACCAAGAGCATCCTTCAAAGTCCAAAAAAAAGTTCCAGCGAGTTCTAGCTGAAAAAGAAGACAAAAAAAAATCCAAGGATTGCTGAAAGAAGAGTCACAGAGTGATACAGAATGGAAACAGGCCCTTTGGCCCAACTTGCCCACACCGACCAACATAATAATAATAATAATAATAATGGATGGGATTTATATAGCGCCTTTCTAATACTCAAGGCGCTTTACATCGCATTATTCATTCACTCCTCAGTCACACTCGGTGGTGGTAAGCTACTTCTGTAGCCACAGCTGCCCTGGGGCAGACTGACGGAAGCGTGGCTGCCAATCTGCGCCTACGGCCCCTCCGACCACCACCAATCACTCACACACATTCACACACAGGCAAAGGTGGATGAAGTGCCTTGCCCAAGGACACAACAACAGTATGCACTCCAAGCGGGATTTGAACCGGCTACCTTCCGGTCGCCAGCCGAACACTTAGCCCATTGTGCCATCTGTCATCCCATCTACACTAGTTCCACCTGCCCATATTCCTCTAAACCAGGGGTGGGGAACCTTTTCATGTTGGAATGCCGCATTAAGTTAGCTGTAATCTAATAAGGCCGCATTCAAGAAACTTCAATTAGATATACTTCAAAATGTACATTATTTTGTTAAAATAGCCCTCATGACTTACTAATATTTTAATTGTGGCCGTCAGTCGGGGAGGATTATTTCATTGAATCTTCTTTTACTCTTTGGTATTTTAAATACGTTCATTTTAAGATTAAAATTAAAATAATAAAAGACGAACAAAAAAATATTAATAAAAGCAAAAGGATTTGTTCTACAAAATTTGGATTCATTCAAAAGGCCGCACTTAATGGCCGAGAAGGGGTTAGGAGGGAGAAATAGATCAGCTATGATTGAATGGCGGAGTAACCCCTTAAGGCCGCAGGTTCCCCACCCCTGCTCTAAACCCACCGTATCCATGTACCTGTCTAATTGTCTCTTCAACGTTGCGATAGTCCCTGCCTCAGCTACCTCCTCCGGCAGCACGTTCCATACACCCTTTGTATGAAAAAGTTACCCCTCAGATTCCTACCAATCTTTTCCCCTTCCCCTTAAACCAATATCCTCTGGTCTTTGATTCCCCTACTCTCACCAAGGAACTCCGTGAGTCTACCCGGTCTACTCCTCTCATGATATTATACACCTCTATAAGATCACCCCTCATCCTCCTGCTCTCCAAGGAATAGTGTCCCAGCCTGCTCAACCTCTCCCTGTAGCTCATAAAGCTAAGACAACATCCTTGTAGAAACAAGGAACTGCAGATGCCAGTCTGTACCAAAGGTAGACACAAAGTGCTGGAGTAATACAGCGGGTCAGGCAGCATCTCTGGAGAACAGGGAAAAGTTGACATTTCGGGTCAGGGCCCTTTGTCAACCTCAGTCTGAAGAAACGTCCCGACCCAAAACGTCACCTATCCTTGTTTTCCAGGGATGGTGCCGAAACTGCTGAGTTACTCCAGCACTTGGAGTTCAGTGTTGCAGGGTATGTTAAAAGAGGACAAATGCAGGAGGTGGCATAAGGGTTAAGGAGAAGATTACGGAGAGTCGGATTGTCAAGGAAGACTCTCTCTAACTTCTACAGGTGCACAGTCGAGAGCACGCTGACCGGTTGCATCGTGGCTTGGTTCGGAAATTTGAGCGCCCTGGAGAGGAAAAGACTACAAAAAGTAGTAAACACTGCCCAGTCCATCATCGGCTCTGACCTTCCTTCCATCGAGGGGATTTATCGCAGTCGCTGCCTCAAAAAGGCTGGCAGTATCATCAAAGACCCACACCATCCTGGCCACACACTGATCTCCCTGCTACCTTCAGGTAGAAGGTACAGGAGCCTGAAGACTGCAACAACCAGGTTCAGGAATAGTTACTTCCCCTCAGCCATCAGGCTATTAAACCTGGCTCGGACAAAACTCTGATTATTAGCAACCACTTTCTGTTATTTGCACTACCAGTTTATTTATTCATGTGTGTATATATTTATATCATGGTATATGGACACATTTATCTGTTTTGTAGTAAATGCCTACTATTTTCTGTGTGCTTAAGCAAAGCAAGAATTTCATTGTCCTATACAGGGACACATGACAATAAACTCACTTGAACTTGAACTTGAAGGTTAACATGCTCTGTTATAGTGCTGGAGTAAAGGGTCTGTCCCACTTGGGTGTCATTTGCGCGTCACGCACGCCATGCGCGCATCACGTGCGTGCGTCGTGATGTGTAAATGATGTTGCGTAAATGACGCGCAAATGACGCCCAAGTGCGACAGGCCCTATGCTCAGCAGGTCAGGAGGAGATTCGAATGTTGAAAGAGGCAACTCTCGAGGGAAAAATGTGATGTTCCGTTTAGAGTTTAGTTTAAAGAAGCAGCGTGGGAACAGGCCCTTCGGCCCACCGAGTCCACGCCGACCAGCGATCCCCGCATATTAACACTATCCTACACCCACTAGGTTTTTGCATTTACCAAGCCAATTAACCTACAAACCTGCACGTCTTTGGAGTATGGGAGGAGACAGAAGATCTCATAGAAAGCCCGCGCAGGTCACGGGGAGAACGTACAAACTCTGTACAGACAGAACCCGTGGTCAGGATCGAACCGGGCCTCCAGCGCTGCATTCGCTGTAAGGCGGCAACCCTACCGCTGCGCCACTGTGACCAGGAGAATGCTTGGGTGAATACGGAGCAGTGAGTCAGCTCATGTCCACATTGTATTCTATGTATTTTCTGTCTGCGTTCGTTTTGAATCTGTGGGTTTGTTGGTTGGGAGCTTCTGGACATCTGAATTTCCCTGAGGGGATCAATAAAGTATTTATTATTATTATTATTATTATTATTAAAGAGAAATCCACATGCAAATAGTTATGGATAAGACAAACACAACCGGCAAATTGGATAACGGAATGTGGTCAAAAATGCAAAGTGGCGGTGGGTGATCAGTGGATCGCAGTCGTCGGGGAGAGGTAACCACAGGTGGGAATTCTTCAGGAGCAGTGCAGGTTCACCACCATTTTTCCGGCAACTGATGGTCCGGCACATCCTTTAATCCGGATAAAATTACCGGAGTGCACTTGAAATTCCCCCTAGAAGACCCCCCTCTCCCCGAAAATGTGGCGCCCAGGCCGGGTGAGGGAGCCGACCTCAACCTCATCGGGACTTTCGCCGCCATTTGGCGGGTGGAACTTGCCCCCTGTGGCCGGGGCTCTGGATCTCCGGCCCCCAGAAGAGTCTCTGGTGTCGACCCGAACCGTCACCTATCCATGTTCTCCAGAGATGCTGCCTGACCCGCTGAGTAACTCCAGCACTCTGTGTTCTTTAAAGAACCAAAAAAGTTGTTTTTCTTTTATCAGATGAAAGAAAATAAGATATAAGCTTGCATAGATTGGACATGGAGAGTTTCCACTAGTGGGAGAGTCTAGGACTAGAGGCCACAGCCTCAGAATTAAAGGACGTTCTTAGGAAGGAGATGAGGAGACATTTCTTTTGTCAGAGGGTGGTGAACCTGCGGAATTCTTTGCCGCTGAAGGCTGTGGAGGCCAAGTCAGTGGATATTTTTAAGGCAGAGATAGATAGATTCTTGATTAGTGCGGGTGCCAGAGGTTATAGAAACATAGAAGCATAGACAATAGGTGCAGGAGTAGGCCATTCGGCCCTTCGAGCCTGCACCGCCATTCAATATGATCATCACTGATCATCCAACTCAGTATCCTGTACCTGCCTTCTCTCCATACCCCCTGATCCCTTTAGCCACAAGGGCCACATCTAACTCCCTCTTAAATATAGCCAATGAACTGGCCTCAACTACCTTCTGTGGCAGAGAATTCCACAGATTCACCACTCTCTGTGTGAAAAATGTTTTTCTCATCTCGGTCCTAAAGGATTTCCCCTCTATCCTCAAACTGTGACCCCTTGTCCTGGACTTCCCCAACATCGGAAACAATCTTCCTGCATCTAGCCTGTCCAACCCCTTAAGAATTTTGTAAGTTTCTATAAGATCCCCCCCTCAATCTCCTAAATTCTAGCGAGTACAAGCCGAGTCTATCCAGTCTTTCTTCATATGAAAGTCTTGACATCCCAGGAATCAGTCTGGTGAACCTTCTCTGTACTCCCTCTATGGCAAGAATGTCTTTCCTCAGATTTGGAGACCAAAACTGTACGCAATACTCCAGGTGTGGTCTCACCAAGACCCTGTACAACCGCAGTAGAACCTCCCTGTTATGGGGAGAAGACAGGAGAATGGGTTAAGGAGGGAGAGATAGGTCAGCCATGATTGAATGGCGGAGTAGACTTGATGGGCTGAATGGCCTAATTCTATTCCTTTATGACCTTATGTCCTTATGAGAGGTAACCGGATAGAAGTGTTTGTGATCAGGGAGGATGCAAGTTTGTACTGCAAGGGAGAGTTTATTTATTTACAGGATGTACATATTGATACTGCTAGCTTTAATAATGGCTCTGTTTAATCTGCTAAATTGTTATTAACACGAACAAAGGACTGAATGAGAATGAGTATATAAACTATACAATGCTGGTTCATAAACCAGAGTACAAAGTCTGCCACAGCATTTGAAAAATGGAACAAAACACATTTTTAATGGGAATTTTTCAGTTTAAACTAATCCCGAACTGATTAGTTATGAAACGACCGACACGAAATACTGGAGCAACTCAGCGGGACAGGCAGCATCTCTGGATAGAAGGAATGGGCATCGTTTCGGGCCGAGACCCTTCTTCAGACGGAGAGTCAGGGGAGAGGCAGACACAGATAAGGAAGTGTAAGGTGTTAAGACGAGGCATCTAAGGCGATGGGGAATCAAGGAACATGTAGAGTAGATCATTGTTAGCGGGGAGAAGTTGCCATCGAAGCAAGCAGAGATAAAATGTAATCAGGAGGACCAGTCAGACTGGGTCTGAGAGCTAGGATGGGGGAGGGATGGAGAGAGAGGGTTACTTGAAGTTAGGGAAGTCAATGCTCATACTGCTGAGGTGTAAGATGCCCAAGCGAAATATTTTGGGCAATCATGAATTTATTCTATGGAGCGTAGGAGGCTGAGACGTGATCTTTCTCGTCATGTATAAAATCGTGAGGGGAATAGATAGGCTAAATACAGTCTTTTTGCCAGAGTAGGGGAATCAAATATCCGAGGACATAGGTTTAAGGTGAGTGAGAGTGGCAAGATTTAATAGGAACCTGAGATGCAAGTTTTTCCACCCAGAGGGTGGTGTGTGTATGGAACGAGCTGCCAGAGGAGGTAGTTGTGGCAGGTATTATAACAGCATTTAAAAAGCAGGTACATGGATCTCAAAGGCTTAGATGGATATGTTCCAAATGCAGGCAAATGGAACTAGCTACAGTATAATGGGACATCTTGGTCGGTATGGATGCGTTGGGCCGAAGGACCGGTTTCCATGCTGTTTGACTCTATGATGGGCAATGGATTAAAAGATTTCATGCCCTAATTATGAACAATAACCGAAGAAATATCTTCAGTATAACAGCCAATATTGTGTCTCTCAATCTCAGTCAGTCTGAAGAAGGGTCCTGACCTGAAATGTGTAGGAAGGAACTGCTGATGCTTTTTTAACACCGAAGATAGACACAAAAAGCTGAAGTAGCTCAACAGGACAGGTAGAAAAGTGCTGAATAAGTGCTTCAAAAAGAGGACCAGGGGACATTGGTTCAAGGTGAAGGGGAAAAGATTGGTAGGAATCTGTGGGGTAACTTTTCACACATAGGGTGGTGGGTGTATGGAACAAGCTGCCAGAGGAGGTAGTTGAGGCTGGGACTATCCCAACGTTTAAGAAACAGTTAAACAGGTACATGGACAGGTACATGCAACCGCAAGAAATGCAACACCTGTCCCTTTACCTCCCCCCTCGACTCCATTCAAGGACCCAAGCAGTCGTTCCAGGTGCGACAAAGGTTCACCTGTATCTCCTCCAACCTCATCTACTGCATCCGCTGCTCTAGATGCCAGCTGATTTACATCAGTGAGACTAAGCGGAGGTTGGGCGATCGTTTCGCCGAACACCTCCGCTCAGTCCGCAAGAACCTACCTGAACTTCCGGTGGCTCAGCACTTCAACTCCCCCTCCCATTCCCAATCCGACCTCTCTGTCCTGGGTCTCCTCCATTGCCAGAGTGAGCAACACCGGAAATTGGAGGAACAGCACCTGAGTAGGCTGCGTCCGGCGGGCATGAACATTGAATTCTCCCAATTTTGCTAGCCCTTGCTGTCTCCTCCCCTTCCTTAACCCTCGAGCTGTCTCCTCCCATCCCCCCCGCCCTCGGGCTCCTCCTCCTCCCTTTTTCCTTCCTTCTCCCCCCCCCCCCCCACCCCCTATCAGTCTGAAGTAGGGTTTCGGCCCGAAACGTCACCTATTTCCTTCGCTCCATAGATGCTGCTGCACCAGCTGAGTTTCTCCAGCATTTTTGTGTACCTTCGATTTTCCAGCATCTGCAGTTCCTTCTTGAACACATACATGGATAGGACAGGTTTGGAGCGATATGGGCCCAATGCAGGCAAGGTGGTACTAGTGTAGCTGGGACATGTTGGCCGTTGTGGGCAAGTTGGGCCGAAAGGCCTGTTTCCACACTGTATCACTCCATGACTCTAAGTACAAATCTGTCATCTAATACATCGTTAGTTTCCATGGCCAATTACTTGCGAAAACAGGCCTGCATAATGGTCTAGCACATGGACAATGTACAATAGCTAGTCTGGCAGCAGAAGATAAACAACAGTCGTATCCAATAGATGAGATCTCCAGCTGACATCCCTGTATAGTGCATTGATCACAGGGACACTCGCCTACTGCATCCATTTGTCACCTGCAAGGAATCCATTTTAATTATCCCCAATGCAGTTTGCAATTGTCCAGCATTTGGAAAATCAGATTTTGGCATTTCCAGCGACATCAAATGCACCATATTTCGCTTGGGCAGCTTACACCCCAGCGGTATAGAAACATAGAAACATAGAAAATAGGTGCAGGAGTAGGCCATTCGGCCCTTCGAGCCTGCACCGCCATTCGATATGATCATGGCTGATCATCCAACTCAGTATCCTGTACCTGCCTTCTCTCCATACCCCCTGATCCCTTTAGCCACGGGCCACATCTAACTCCCTCTTAAATATAGCCAATGAACTGGCCTCAACTACCTACTGTGGCAGAGAATTCCAGAGATTCACCACTCTCTGTGTGAAAAATATTTTTCTCATCTCGGTCCTAAAAGATTTCCCCCTTATCCTTAAACTGTGACCCCTTGTTCTGGAATTCCCCAAGATCGGGAACAATCTTCCTGCATCTAGCCTGTCCAACCCCTTAAGAATTTTGTAAGTTTCTATAAGATCCCCCCTCAATCTTCTAAATTCTAACGAGTACAAGCCGAGTCTATCCAGTCTTTCTTCATATGAAAGTCCTGACATCCCAGGAATCAGTCTGGTGAACCTTCTCTGTACTCCCTCTATGGCAAGAATGTCTTTCCTCAGATTAGGAGACCAAAACTGTACACAATACTCCAGGTGTGGTCTCACCAAGACCCTGTACAACTGCAGTAGAACCTCCCTGCTCCTTTACTCAAATCCTTTTGCTATGAATGCTAACATACCATTTGCTTTCTTCACTGCCTGCTGCACCTGCATGCCTACTTTCAATGACTGATGTACCATGACACCCAGGTCTCGTTGCATCACCCCTTTTCCTAATCGGCCACCATTCAGATAATAGTCTGCTTTCCTGTTTTTGCCACCAAAGTAGATGACCTCACATTTATCAACATTATACTGCATCTGCCAAACATTTGCCCACTCACCCAGCCTATCCAAGTCACCTTGCAACCTCCTAGCATCCTCCTCACAGCTAACACTGCCCCCCAGCTTCGTGTCATCCGCAAACTTGGAGATGTTGCATTCAATTCCCTCGTATGAACATTGACTTCTCTACCTTCAAGTAACCCCCTCACCTTCCCCTCTCTCTCCCAGTTGTCCGACCAGTCTGACTGTCTCCGACTACATTCTATCTGTTTGCTTTGTTGTTACCTCCCCCCCCAGCTAACAAAGATCTATTCTCCATTTTCCTAAATCGCCATCCCTTTTGTCCTGTTTCCACACCTTGCACTTCCTTATCTATGTATCTCCCTCTCCCCTGACATCAGTCTGAAGAAGGGTCTCGACCCATTCCTTCTCTCCAGAGATGCTGCCTGTCCCGCTGAGTTACTCCAGCATCTTGTGTCTATCTTCGGTTTAAACCAGCATCTGCAGTTCCTTCCTACACAACGTTATTAACGCTGCCTCTCTTTGCATTGTCAGTAATTTGTCCGTCTGGTGTCTCTCACATAAATACAGCACGATATTGCCCTGCAGCTTGGTCTAATTAAAAGATCAATTAGGTTCGCGGTGACTTGGGGCACCAGCTACAGGGAACCATGTCAGTGGTTAGAATCAAGTGAAGTCGGCTGCAGTTTTAGGACAGATACAAAAAACTGGAGTAACTCAGCGGGGCAGGCAGCAGCCCCGGAGGGAAGGAATGGGTCGAGACCCTTCTTCAGACCGAGAGTCAGGGGAGATTGAGACTGGAGGTATTGGAAGGGTAAGGTGAGGAAGTGACAGATCAAAGAACACGGAGATCAAGGAAATGTGGAATGGTTCATAAGCAGGAAGGAACTGCAGATGATGGTTTACACCGAAAATAGACACAAAAATTTGAGGAAGGACATTCTTGCTATTGAGCGTAGGTTTACAAGGTTAATTCCAGGGATGGCGGGACTGTCATATGCTGAGAGAATGGAGCAGCTGGGCTTGTACACTCTGGAGTTTAGAAGGATGAGAGGATATCTCATTGAAACATATAAGATTGTTAATTGTTAAAAGATTGTTTGGATAGTTATATGGATGGGAAAGGAATGGAGGGTTATGGTCTGAGCGCAGATATATGGGACTAGGGGAGATTATGTGTTCGGCACGGACTAGAAGGGTCGAGATGGCCTGTTTCCGTGCTGTAATTGTTATATGGTTATATGGTTATATGGTTAAGGGTTTGGACACGCTGGAGGTGGGAAACATGTTCCCGATGTTGGGGGAATCCAGAACCAGGGGCCACAGTTTAAGAATAA
The DNA here is from genome assembly GCF_010909765.2 of Amblyraja radiata. Lineage (NCBI taxonomy): Eukaryota > Metazoa > Chordata > Chondrichthyes > Rajiformes > Rajidae > Amblyraja > Amblyraja radiata. Next base: position 74,780,638 of record NC_045963.1, read on the forward strand.
GGGGTAAGCCATTTAGAACGGAGACGAGGAAACACCTTTTCTCACATAGAGTGGTGAGTCTGTGGAATTCTCTGCCGCAGAGGGCGGTGGAGGCAGGTTCTCTGGATGCTTGCAAGAGAGAGCTAGATAGGGTTCTTAAAAATAGCGGAGTCAGGGGATATGGGGAGAAGGCAGGAACGGGGTACTGATTGGGGATGATCAGCCATGATCACATTGAATGGCGGTGCTGGTTCGAAGGGGCAAATGGCCTGCTCCTGCACCTATTGTCTATTGTCTATAGACCATTCGGTCTTTCGAGCCAGCATTGCTGCTCAATATAACCAGATAACTATATAACAATTACAGCACGGAAAACAGGCCATCTCGGCCCTTCAAGTCCGTGCCGAACACTTATTTTCCCCTAGTCCCATCTACCTGCAATATAACCATAATATGATAATGGCTGATCATCCAAAATCAGTACCCCGTTCCCCTTATCCCTTGATTCCTTTAGGCATAAGAGCTAAATCTAACTCTCTCTTGAAAACATCCACTGAATTGGCTTCCACTGCCTTCTGTGGGAGAATTCCACAGATTTACAACTCTCTTGGTGAAAAAGATTTTCCACATCGCAGTCCTAAATGGCCTACCCCTTATTCTTTAACCTTATTTATCCCAGGAGGGAAATTTACCTGCCAACGAGAGTCATAAAAACACAAAATACATGAAAAATGAAATTAAAATGACGAGTGGAAAGGATTGGGGGATGGGCAAAGATTGGGGGGTGAGGGAGAGTCAGTCTCAGTCTACCCCACGACAGAAGGGGGAGGAGTTGTACAGTTTGATAGCCACAGGGAAGAAGGATCTCCTGCGGCGTTCTGCCCTCTTTAGTTCACCGTCCTCCGCCCGGAGCAGAACAACAGACAGCCAACCATGTCATCCCTGGGCGCCCGCTCTACCACCCACCAAATGGAGCTCAGGGCCTGGCGGACATTGACGCAGAACCAACAACCTGGGCTGCTCAACACCCGGCTTGAGATGTTTCATTCGCAAGAAGACGAAGACCGTCCTTCCTCCAGTGATTTTTTAATTAATTCGGAAGTCTAGTCTTTTCCTCAAAGTGCTTGCCGTTCATTGTTCATCTTTCGCATCCATTGGCCCCGGAGTGACTGTGAGGGAGCTGAATAAATGCATATCAATGTCAGCTTTTTAAACTCCTCAAGGCAGAATCCTGTACGCAGAAATGATTTCAATGCCGGGAGAAAAAGTCCTGACTGGAATGTTAAATGGCCACCAAAGTGCTGGAGTAACTCGGCAGGCCAGGCAGCATCTCTGGAGAACGCGAGTCTGAAGAATGGTCCCGGTGATGAAACGTCACGTCATGTTGGGCAAACACAAAAAGCTGGAGAGTTACCTGTTTAAGAAGGAACTGCAGATGCTGGAAAATCGAAGGTAGACAAAAATGCTGGAGAAACTCAGCGGGTGCAGCAGCATCTATGGAGCGAAGGAAATAGGCAACGTTTCGGGCTGAAACCCTTCTTCAAACTGATGCTGAAGTTACCTGCTGAGAGACTCCAGCACTTTGCCTCCATCTTGGGAGAAGTGGAATCCAACGTCTTGTGGTATATTTGACTGGATCTTGTAAAAACTGTTCAGCTTGATTCAAGAGCAGATCATGTGAACATCTAACACTCACATTTCAGCAAATGTTGACATATTTACAAGTTAATTTGTTTGCTTACCAGGGAGGCACAAACAGAATTGGGCAGCAAAGACAGTTTAGTTTATTGTCACGATAACCGAGGAACAGTAAGAAGCTATATTGTTGCGTGCGATCCAGTCAGCGGAAAGACTGTACACGATTACAATCAAGCTTACTGATGCAGGATAAAGGGGATAATGTTTAGTGCAAGATAAGGTCTAGTAAAGTCCAAGTAATGATAGCTCGAAGGTCTCCAATGGAGTAGATGGGAGATCAGGACCACTCTCTAGCTGGTGAGAGGACGGTTCAGTTGCCTGATAACAGCTGAGAAGAAACTGTCCCTAAATATGGAGGTAGACAAAAAATGCTGGAGAAACTCAGTGGGTGAGGCAGCATCTATGGAGCGAAGGAAATAGGCAACATTTTGGCCCAAAACCCTTCTTCAGACTGATGTAGGGTGGGGAGAAGAAAGGAAAAAGGAAGAGGAGGAATCTGAGGGCTCTTTTTCCTTTTTCCTTTCTTCTCCCCATCCCCCACCCCCCCCCCACCCTACATCAGTCTGAAGAAGGGTTTCGGCCTGAAACGTTGCCTATTTCCTTCGCTCCATAGATGCTGCTGCACCCGTTGAGTTTCTCCAGCACTCTTGTCTACCTTCGATTTTCCAGCATCTGCAGTTCCTTCTTAAACAAGCTTGTGGGAAAGCTGAGAAGGGGGAGGGGTAGGAGGGAGAAAGCAAGGGCTATCTAAAATTAGAGAAGTCAATGTTCATACCGCTGGGGTGTAAACTACCCAAGCGAAATATGAGGTGCTGCTCCTTCCATTTGCACTGGGCCTCACTCTGACAATGGAGGAGGCCCAGGACAGAAAGGTCAGATTTGGAATGGGAGGGGGAGTGAAGTGCTGGGCCACCGGGAGGTGTGTGCGTTTTCACACTTCTGTAGCTCATGCCCAATGGGGGAGGGGAGAAGAGGGAGTGGCCGGGGTGAGACTGGTCCTTGATTATGCTGCTGGCCTTGCCGAGGCAGCGTGAGGTGTAGATGGAGTCGATGGAAGGGAGGTTGGTTTGTGTGTGATGGTCTGGGCTGCTGGCCTTGCCGAGGCAGCGTGAGGTGTAGACGGAGTCAATAGTAGGGAGGTTGGTTGGTTTGTGTGTATCATATTTTCCGGATCTTGTAGAAATTGTTTAGCTTGTTACGAGAGCAGATCATGTAAAGGCCCACAATTGGTTTCAGACAAATATTGACACAATCACAAGCTAATTTCTGTGCATACAAGGGAGGCATAAACACAGTTGGAAATCAAAGATATCTTCACCACGGTTGGCTGAAGACAATGGGTTGAAATCGCACGTTCATAATTTTACAGATATTTAACAACGACAGCAGCTGAGATTTAAATACCATATTTCCCGGCAATGAAGAAGCAACTTTTTACCCAAAAATAAGGCCCGAAAATTAATTAATTGCCGACCAACATGCCACATCTACAGATTCTGATATTTATAAATTATATTAATTAATTCGGGGGAACATGAACAAGCAGAAACAGTGGGTCTGCCAGGACAGTCATGTTTGTGGATTTTGGGGAGGAGATCAAATTGGGCCGTGAGGGGCTGGGGAACGATAAGATTGGAGGCATCAGATGGGCAGAGAGTCTGGAGAACGGTCTGGACCTGAAACGTCACCCACACGTCAAAACATAATTTCATGAACACATTGCAGAGGAAAAATTAATGGTATTTGCTTTCAGCTACTTATTAGTTTGGACATTAAAACGTAATCGTAACTTTCTGTGCAGATGTGGGTAGAGTTACAATTTAGTCCTTGGCTGTTTATTTGATGTGCAGTGCAGTGCATGCAAACTTAGATTGACGCAGGACCTGCACAGTAGCGCAGTGGTGATACAGTGGGTAGAGTTGCTGCCTCACAGCACCCGAGACTCAGGTTCGATCCTGACCTCGGGCGCTGCTTATGTGGAGTCTGCACGTTCTCCCAGTGACCGCATGGGTTTCCTCTTAAAGACGTGCGGGTTTGGTGGTTAATTGGCCCGCTGTAAATCATCCCTAGTGTGTCGGGAGTGGATGAGAAAGTGGGATAAAGTAGAACGAGTATGAACGGGTAAGATCGAAGTAGACTCGTTGAGCCGATGAGCCTGCGCCCCCAGCTGAAACTCTAAACTAAAATAAACTAAACCAAACTCTAAACCACAAATGTTTTTCTCACAGTAAGGCTGTAATTGCCCAGATTCACAGGGTCACACCCTGCTTCGAGCAATTTGATCAGAATCGCACGTCACGATCAACAACTGAGCCATTAAAGAGGAAGCAAGTATATTCTTTGGTTTAGTTTAGTTTATAGATACAGCGGGGAAACAGGCCCTTCAGCCCACCGAGTCCGCGCCGACCAGCGATCCCCGCACATCAAAGGTTAAAGGTTCAAAGGTTATTTTATTGGTCACATACACCTAGGTGTAGTGAAATGCTTCTTGCCATGCAGCACATAAAGAAAGAATACAGACATAACAATAATAAAGACATTTAAACATAGAAACATCCCCCCACAATGGTTCCCATTATGAGGGAAGGCACAAAGTCCAGTCCCCATCCCATGTCCACCCATAGTCGGGCCTATTGAGGCCTCCGCAGTTGCCTCCACGGAGGCCCGATGTTCCAGGCCGTTCTCACCGGGTGATGGTGCTCCGGCGTCGGGAGAATCCTCTCCGCGGCATGGGACACCTGGAACGGCCGCTTCCAGGGTTCCCATATTAAGACTATTCCACACACAAGGGACAGTCTACGCTCTCACCAAAGGTTCAAAGGTTCAAAGGTTGATTTATTGTCACATACACCTAGATGTAGTGAAATTCCTTTTGCCAATGCAGCACATAAAAAAGAATACAAACATAACAATAATAAATAGTTTTAACATAAAAACATCCCCCCACAATGGTTCCCATTATGGGGGAAGGCACAAAGTCCAGTCCCATCCCCAGCCTCAATAACAATCAGCACGGGAGCACCTCAAGGCTGCGTGCTCAGCCCCCTGCTGTACTCACTCTATACCCATGACTGCGTAGCGAACCACAGTGCGAACTCCATCATCAAGTTCGCTGACGACACCACTATTGTGGGGCGTATCACTGATGGGGATGAGTCAGAGTACAGAAGAGAGATCGAGCAACTGTCCATATGGTGCCAGCGCAATAACCTGGCCCTGAACACCAGCAAAACCAAGGAACTGATTGTGGACTTTGGAAGGAGTAGGAGGGGGACCCACAGCCCCATTTATATCAACGGGTCGATGGTTGAAAGGGTAAATTGTACAAACGTGGGAGGAAACCGAAGATCTGGGAGAAAACCCACGCAGAGAACGTACAAACTCCATGCAGACAGCGCCCATGGTCGGGATCAAACCCGGGTCTCTGGCGCTGTGAGGCAGCAACTCTACCGCTGCGCCACCGTGCCGCCCCTCTGTGTGTGGATTTTTTTTTTTAAATCACGAAACTGAGTATCATATTCAGTGAAAAGGGCAAAGGAATTTACACATCTTTCACCTGGTTGAAGAAGTTTGAAAGAAAAGCAGAAAAAAAAGCACTGCACTTTAAAACAGAAATAAATAGTTTAAAAAACTGTTCAGAATGCAGTATAATTTCAATAAAATTAATGTAAAGCTGAAATGACGGTAAATATTTAACAGGTTTTCGCATCTCCAGAGATAGAGACACACGGGAGGTGAATCTGTGGAATTCTTTGCCACAGGCGGCTGTGGAGGCCAAGTCCGTGGATGTTTTTAAGGCAGAGATAGATAGATTCTTGATTAGTACGGGTGTCAGGGGTTATGGGGAGAAGGCAGGAGAATTGGGGTTGAGAGGGAAAGATCGATGAGCCATGATTGAATGGCGGTTTATCTTGATGGGCCGAATGGCCGTATTCTGCCCCGAGAAGTTATGAACCTATGAAGGAACTGCACATGCTGGAACCTGGAGCCAAGGACAAAGTACTGGAGGGACTCAGCATGCCAGGCAGCGTCTGAGTAGGGCGTGAAATGATAGCCACCTCCTTTGATTTAGTTTAGAAAAACAGCAGGGAAACAGGCCATTCAGCCCACCGAGTCTGTGCTGGCATGCAACCCCACACACTACGTATATGCTGCACACTAGGGACAATTTACAGAAGCCAATTAACCTGCACACCTTTGGGGTGCGGAAGGAAACCGCAACACCTGGAGAAAACCCACGCAGGTCACGGGGAGAACGTACAAACTCTGTATAGTCAGCACCCGTGGTCAGGATCGAGCCCCTGTCTCTGGCGCAGTGAGGCAGCAACTCTACCGCTACGCCACCACAAGTGATGGCCTTGAATCAGAATTGTCTCCTCAGGTGGTTCCCTGACTTGCCAAATCTATCCAGTGTTTTCCATTTTACTTCATATATTTTGGATTATTTTTCTTTTGGTGTAACAAAACTGAGGGGATAGCTGATAAAAGTTTTTTTGTTCAATGATGTGTGGAACACACAGGGTGGAGAGTCCGAACCCTTTACCTCAGGGTTGAAATGTCAAAGACTAGAGAGCATAGTTTTAAGCTGAGACAATAGACAATAGGTGCAGGAGTAGGCCATTCAGCCCTTCGAGCCAGCACCGCCATTCAATGTGATCATGGCTGATCATCCACAATCAGTACCCCGTTCCTGCCTTCTCCCCATAATCCCCTGACTCCGCTATCTTTAAGAGCCCTATCTATTTCTCTCTTGAAAGCATCCAGAGAACCGGCCTCCACCGCCCTCTGAGGCAGAGAAGGGCCAAGTTTAAAGGGGATGTGCGGGGCAAGTCTTATTTACGCAGGGTGCCTGGAACGTGATGCCAGGGGTGGTGGGTGAGACACTGTTGGGATATTTAATGGGTTTTAATTTGGGATAGGACAGGTTTAGAGGGGTATGGGCCAAACACAGGCAGGTGGGCCTAGTGTAGACTCTATGACTATGAGTATTACCACCTTAGTTCTATTTCAAATTCTAGTTTTGTTTTATACTGATCCATCTTTGAATAGGTTTACTGCCACAGTGACTGCATCTAGTTTTGCACGTACAGTGCATTCAGAAAGTATTCAGACCCCGTCACTTTTTTCCACATTTTGTTACGTTACAGCCTTATTTTAAAATGCATTAAATTCTTTTTTTTATCATCGATCTACACACAATACCCCAGAACGTAGAAGCGCAAACAGGTGTTTAGAAATGTTTGCAAATAATTAAAAAGAAATAACTGAAATATCACATTTACATAAGTATTCAGACCCTTTGCTACGACACTCAAAATTGAGCTTCGGTTCATCCTGTTTCCATTGATTACCCTTGAGATGTTTCTACAACTTGATTGGAGTCTACCCGTGGTAAATTAAATTGATTGGACATGATTTGGAAAGGCACACACCTGTCTGTATAAGGTCCCACAGTTGACAGTGTATGTCCTAATTTGCTCCTGTCATTTAGGACCAGGTTAGTGTCGAGAAACAGCATGGAACCAGGCCTATCGGCCCACGCCAACCATCGATCACACGTTCTATGTTATCGCACATGGGTGCTGTCCGTGTGGAGTTTGCACGATCTCCCTGCGTGACTGCGTGGATTTTGGCCGGGTGCGCCGTTCTCCCAAAGACGTGCGGGTTTGCAGATGAATTAGCCTCTGTAAACTGTCCCTGGTGTGTGGGATAGAACTAGTGTATAGGTGGGCCAAAGGGCCTGTCTCCACGCTGTATAACTAAACGAAGCGCGCAATAAAGTACATTTATCAACTCAGGGGAAAAGGAAAAGTTTTGAAATGACGCTGAGGTGATTGCAAGAGATCGCGGCTCACACTCTGATCTTGCTGTTAGTGTGAGTTTTCGTTTGGCATAAGAGCTCGATGTTAAATACATCATAAAGCACCCGCATGGTGAAATTAGGCACAGCTTCACACAATTTCACTTCAAAACCAATCCTGCATGCTTTGAGCTGCGTATTTAGGTTATTACAGACTGACAGCTTGGGAGTGTGTGGGTGGCAAGGACAAGTTTGCTTACATTAAACACGGAGTTCCATTTGAACTTTGCATTTTGTTGTTTTCTCTTGAAGCAGGCAAGGAATATCATTGCCGTTTGAGGGCTGCTTTGGGCTGGGAAGTAAGGCTGCAGTTCCACAGTATTGTCAAGGGGGTTGAAATAGTTTGTGATTGTGTCTCTGGCACGATAACAGCAGCAGAGATCGCGGCAATGGGCAGTTAGTTATTTGCTGTTCGGGGTGTGTTTGTGTTGGTGTCTGTGTGCGGACCAAGCAGCTGAGCGGCTAACAACCGGCTCCGTCGAATAGGCATCCTCACCAGGACTTCAAAGCCATCGTTGACGTTCAGCTGTGTTTGGGAATACTCTTCGGAGGACATCTAAAATATTCCCAGTGACATTGGCACGAACTGCACTACTCTGGAGGGCTGCCCAATACTGAGCAGTGAAGGATTAAGACATCGGGCACAGTGCCTTGTTGGAAGAAATCGGCAGGCAAGTTGAACTTGGACTTGCGTGAGAAACTGGATACTCTTCCTCTTCTCCCCACCTGTGACGCTGGGACATCAGGGTAATTGCAACCATTGGCATTTATTTCAAGTAGTGATTGTGAACCACTTATTTAGTTTAAGAATTACAGCAGATGCTGGTAAATTGAAGGTAGACACAAAATGCTGGAGTTACTCAGCGGGTGAGGCAGCATCTATGGAGAGAAGGAATTGGCGACGTTGCAAGTCGAGACCCGAAACATTGCCAATTCATAGAAACATAGAAAATAGGTGCAGGAGGAGGCCATTCGGCCCTTCGAGTCAGCACTGCCATTCATTGTGATCATGGCTGATCGTCCCCAATCAATAACCCGTGCCTGCCTTCTCCCCATATCCCTTGATTCCACTAGCCCCTAGAGCTCTATCTAACTCCTTCTCTCCATAGATGCTGCCTCACCTGCTGAGTTACTCCAGCATTTTTTTGTCTACCAGTAATTTAGTTTAGTTCAGCTTGGTTTAGTTTAGTTTATTGTCACGTGTACCGAGGTACAGTGAAAAGCTCTTGTGGCGTGCTAAGCAGTCAGCGGAAAGACAACACGTGAAGATAGGCACAAAATGCCGGAGTAACTCAGCGGGACAGGCAGCATCTCTGGATAGAAGGAATGGGTGACGTTTCGGGTTGAGACCCTTCTTCAGACTGCATTCGGGTCTCGACCTGAAACATCAGCTATTCCTCTCTCCAGAGATGCTGCCTGGCCCACTGAGTTACTCCAGCATTTTGTGTCTATCTTCGGTTTAAACCAGCATCTGCAGTTCCTTCCTACGCATGATTGCAATTGAGCCATTTACAGTGTGTAGATACATGATAAGGGAACAACGTTGAAGAAATCTGTGGAATTCTCTGCCTCAGAGGGCGGTGGAGGCAGGTTCTCTGGATGCTTTCAAGAGAGACCTAGATAGGGCTCTTAAAGATAGCGGAGTCAGGGGATATGTGGAGAAGGCAGGAACGGGGTACTGATTGGGGATGATCAGCCATGATCACATTGAATGGCGGTGCAGGCTCGAAGGACCGAATGGCCTCCTCCTGCACCTATTGTCTATTGTCTATTGTGTAAATGTTGCTGTAGGAGTAGAGATTTAAATGTGTGGAGCGATTATAACATATGGACGTGGATTGTGGATGTTGCTACTAGTGGGTGAGTGTAGGACCAGCAAAGATCTTTGAGCACCAGAGGTCACAGCCTCAGAATTAAAGGACGTTCTTTTAGGAAGGAGATGAGGAGGAATTTCTTTAGCCAGAAGGTGGTGAATCTGTGGAATTCTTTGCCACAGAAGACTGTGGAAGCCAAGCCAGTGGATATATTTAAGGCAGAGATAGTTAGATTGTGTAGGAAGGAACTGCAGATGCTGGTTTACATCGAAGATAAGACACAAAATGCTGGAGTAACTAGCAAGCTGGGCAGCATCTCTGGAGCGAATATGTACGGGTGTCAGAGGTTATGGGGGGAAGGCAGGAGAATGGGGTTAGGAGGGAGAGATAGATCAGCCATGATTTAATGGCGGAGTAGACTTGATGGGCCGAATGGCCTAATTCTGCTCCCATCACTTATGATATGTGATTGCAGATCTGCTTGCGTGGCTAGCACGCAACTAGTCGCCGGGCTTGGGCGCCATCATGGACGCATGCATTTTATTTTGAGGTATAATTGTGAAGCAAAATTGTTGCAAAACTGCCTTGTGTTCCTGCAATCCTTTGTAGACACAAAAGGCTGGAGTACCCCAGCGGGACAGGCAGCATCACTGGAGAGAAGGAATGGGCGGCGTTTTGCGTCGAGACCCTTCTTCAGATTGAAGGTCTCGACCAGAACCGTCGCCCATTCCTTCTCTCCAGTGATGCTGCCTCACCCGCTGAGTTACTCCAGCAAATGTACGTATGATGGGGCAACGGAAGATGCCCTCAGCTAACAGAGCGATGCCCAATGGGTGTGGGAATAGAAAATGCAGCAAATTAACACATTTTGCCGGGCGCAAGAACGACAACTAAGTTTTGTGACTTATTGTATTCTGAAATATAGCTTCTTAGCTCGCAGGTTCTCACAACACGTCTGGCCACAACGGTGGTCAGCACTCAACTGCCGCGGGAAAGCGAAACCGCGCGAAAAACAGCAGCCCCTCCCGAGTCACGTGACCGCGGCTTCCGAACGCCGGGTTCGATACCTGTGTGCGCCAGCAGGCGCCGCTACAACATAATCTTCAGGGATAGTTGCCATTGTGATTAGTAATATCAGGTACAGTTGCAGCTATTGCCGTGGTCAGTAATGCCGCAAACGCTTGCATTTACTACATTGATCGGCAACGCTGCATATAATTGCAACTATTGGCTTGGTCAGTAATACTGCATATAATTGCTGCTATGGGCTTGATCAGTAATATTGCATGCAATTGCATTTATTACCCTGGCCAGTAATGTTGAATACAGTTGCATTTACTGCCTTGGTCGCCCATGCTGCGTAGTTGCATTTGCCTTGGTCAGGAATGCTGCATGCCATTGCATTTGTTGCCTTGGTCAGTAATGTCGTGGCAGTTGCATTTATTTCCATTGGCAGTTCTACCATTTGCAGTTGCATTCATCGCCTTCATCAGTAATGCTGCATGCAGTAGTACTTATGGTCTTGCTCGAAGGCTACCCACCGTTGCATTCATTGTCTTGGTCAATAATGTTGCATGCAGTTGCATTTAATGCATTGCTCAGTAATGTTGGCGCAGAAGCATTTATTTCCTTGGGCAGTCGTGCAATTTGCAGCTGCATTAATTGCCTGGGTCAGTGATGCTGCATGCAGTTGCATTTTGTACCTTGCTCAGTAACATTACTGCAATTGCATTTATTACCTTGGTTAGTAATGTTGTTGCAATTGCACTTATTGCCTTGCAGAGTAATGCTCCATTCGGTTGCATTTATTGCCTTGCTCAGGAATGCTGCATACAGTTGCATTTATATTTCCATGGTCGGGTAACATGGTTACAGTTGCATGTATTGCCTTGATCAGTAAAGCCATGTTGCAGTTACAGTTATTGCCTTGCTCAGTAAGGGTGCAAACACTTGCATTTATGGTCTTGGCCAAAAATGCTGCATGTAGTTGCATTCAGTACCCTGGTCAGTAATGCAGCCGGCAATTTAATTTATTGCCTTGCTCAGTAATATTGTAGATAGACACAAAAAGCTGGAGTAACTCAGTGGGACGGGCAGCATCTCTGGAGAGAAGGAATGGGTGGCTCTTCGGGTCGAGACCCTTCTGACCCGAAATATCACCCATTCCTTCTCTCCAGAGATGCTGCCCGTCCTGCTGAGTTACTCCAGCATGTTATTCGGTTTAAATCTTCGGCTTAAACCAGCATCTGCAGTTCCTTCCCACGCAGTAATATTGTGCTGGCGTTTATTGTCTTGCCCAGTAATGCTGCCTGCATGCAATCGCATTTATTGCCTCGGGTCAGTAATGTTGCACACGGTCGCATTGATTGCCTCGGTCAGTAAAGGGCCGGTCCCACCAGCATGCGATTGCAGGTGGCAAGCGAGACCTAACGTGGTCGCTTGAGCCGGACAGCCTCGCGGGGCCGGTCCCACTTCGATCGCCGGAGCCGTATGGAGTTGTGCGGGGCTGGTCCCGACATCGCGCGGGGCTCCGAAAAACTGACACTGTCCAAAAATTCCGCGCGGCAACGGCCTGCCGGCCCGCAGCTGCATTGAGGCCATACGCAGCGCCTCGATGCATACGGCCTCAACGGGCGTATGCAGCGTCTCGACGCCGTACGCAGTGTCCTAATGCCGTACGCCTAGCGCATGGCGTTGCGCGATGACGTGACCACCCGGCGTGCCGTTGCGTGATGACGTAACCGCCCGACGCCGTGCGACGTCCAAATTCAGTCGGCCCGCCTCCTGCCCAGCTGATTGGTGACTATGATGTCGGGACCAGCCCCGCACAACTCCAGACGGCTCCGCGGTTGGAAGTGGGACCGGCCCCGCGAGGCTGTACGCCTCAAGCCACCACGTTTGGTCGCGCTAGACGCATGCAATCGCATGCTGGTGGGACAGGCCCTTAAAAGGCTGCACGCAGTTGCATTTAGCACCCTGGTCAGTAATGTTGCAAGCAGTTGCGTTCACTGCCTTACTCAGCAGTGCCGTGCGCAGTCGCCTCTCGAAACCACCGCGGCTTTTGGAGACATGAATCATTTATCAGCCGGATTCCTGGAGCGTTAACCTCCTACGTGTTCGCTCCCCCGACGACGCTAATGACGGCTAATAAAAGCCGGGGGAGTAAGACGGCGACAGTCTCACATCTGTCGCTGGGTCCCTGGGTGCGACGCTGCCACAGCCCGTTCGTTCCTCCGTCATCTTCCTCTGCACAGCTGGGGGAAATGTTCGTTGCGTGTGACTGTTCCCAGAATAAGTTTTGGCTGAAGCCGCCTCAGTCTTCCACTGTGAATTATTGACGCATATCTTCAAGGACATCTTCGCCTGATTTATGCCGCCAACATATCACCTGCATGCCAGATTTAATGCATTAAATATGCAGCATTGAAGCAAAAGCATCATTCTGGAAAACTTTGAACTGAAGTGATGATATATCAGCATGTTGGTGCAACTGAAATAACCACCTAATTGATAGGGTGCTGTAATAATTCATATCGCAGTTGTCATAAACAACTAGGGTGAGATCGGAGCTGCATCTTAATAGCTTCATCTACCTGCTGCAATGCTAAGAATAACATAGAAACATAGAAAATAGGTGCAGGAGTCGGCCATTCAGCCCTTCGAGCCTGCACCGCCATTCAATATGATCATGGCTGATCATCCAACGCAGTATCCTGTACCTGCCTTCTCTCCAGGCCCCCTGATCCCTTTAGCCACAAGGGCCACATCTAACTCCCTCTTAAATATAGCCAATGAACTGTGGCCTCAACTACATTCTGTGGCAGAGAGTTCCAGAGATTCACCACTCTCTGTGTGAAAAATATTTTTCTCATCTCGGTCCTAAAAGATTTCCCCCTTATCCTTAAACTGTGACCCCTTGTCCTGGACTTCCCCAACATCGGGAACAATCTTCCTGCATCTAGCCTGTCCAACCCCTTAAGAATTTTGTAAGTTTCTATAAGATCCCCCCTCAATCGTCTAAATTCTAGCGAGTACAAGCCGAGTCTATCCAGGCTTTCTTCATATGTTCAGGCATGATTGAATGGCAGAGTGGACTTGATGGGCCGAATAGTGTAATTCTACTATTTCCTATGACAATTTACAATGTTTGCCTAAGACGATTAGCCTACAAACATCATAATCATATAGGCATGATCATACTTTATTAGCCGAGTATGTTTTACAACATACGAGGAATTTGATTTGCCACACAGTCACACCAGTAAAAAGCAACAGAACACACAAAATCCATTGTAACATAAACATCCACCACAGTGACTCCTCCACATACCTCACTGTGATGGAAGGTGAAAAAAAGTTCAATCCCTACTTTGTCCTCCAGCGGGCGGGTGCCTTTCGGCTCCTGTAGCCGGCGGTCGGGCTCTCCACGTCGGGGCGATCAAGCTCCTGCATTGGGGGGGGGGGGGGGGAGGTGGAGGGTGGGATCTCAGCTCCTCCGCACCAGGCGATCGACCCCGGGTCGGGGCTGGTCGAACCACCTGCGTCGTTAGGAGCTTCCCGACGTCGGTCTCTGCCCGAGACTGCGAGCTCCTCGATGGTGGAAGGGGTGACGTTTCAGGTTGACCCGAAACATCACCCGTTCCTTCTCTCCAGAGATGCTGCCCGTCCCGCTGAGTTACTCCAGCATTTAAGTGTCTATTTGTCTGGTATTGTCCAAAGTTTTATCCTTGATTTTCTTGATGAAACGGTTAACTTTTAATAGCCTTTTGAATATATATAAATACAGGCACTCCCTAACTTATGTAATAGGCTAGTCGCAAACACTCACACTTATGTAAACAATTCATAATAGGTGGTCCCGTTTACTGAATGACCTTAGTTTAGTTTAGAGATACAACACGGAACCAGGCCCTTCGGCCTACTGAGTCCGAGCCGAATAGCGATCCCCGCCCACTAACATTATCCTACGCACTCAAGGGACAATTTACATTTATACCAAAGCCAATTAACCTGCAAACCTGCACGTCTTTGGAGTGTGGGAGGAAACCAGAGCACCCGGAGAAAACCCACGCAGGTCACGGGGAGAAGGTACAAACTCCGTACAGACAGCGCCCGTAGTCAGGATCGAACCGGGTCTCTGGCGCCGTGAGGCAGCAACTCTGTGCCGCCTATGCTATTGCAATGTGGCCTGCGTCCTAGCGACCTGTGTTATGGCAACGGGAGGATGGTAGGCCGCTTCCCGTCAGCCTCATACATACAAAACTGTTTTTCCCCGGGCTCCATGCTCTTGCCGTTTGGTCCACTGTCGGTGACACCAGGAAGGCGACCGAGAACGAGGGTGTCTAGTGCAGTGTGCGATTCTCAGCCGCGTTGCCATCCGTCCGTCTTCCACAAGGAGGCACCAGCGAGCCCATCTTCACCAATTGCCGCACCTTACCAGTTGACACGGCTCACAGGCCGCTTTCTTCATGCCGCCACCACCAACAGGACGCCTCCGACAGGCCTGGGTAGAGTGGATGTGTCGAAGATGTTTCCACTAGCGGGGGGAGTCTAGGACCAGAGGGCACAGCCTCAGAATAGAAGGAGGCTCTTTGAGAAGGGAGACGATGAGGAAGTTCTTTAGTCAGAGGGTGGTGAATCTGTGGAATTCATAGTGGAGGCCATCAATGGATATTTCATTCATTGTTCTTTATCTCTCTACATCATCGTCTATATCTCTCGTTTTGCTTATCCTTAACCAGTCTGATGAAGGGTCTCGACCTATTTTGTGCCTCTCACCAAATTATCTAATTACTAAGTTTTTAAATAACAATATCATCATCCAAAACACTTGGCTCGGTCGGGCGGTCATGGTGGCGCAGCGGTAGAGTTGCTGCCTTGCAGCGAATGCAGCGCTGGAGACCCGGGTTCGATCCTGACTACGGGTGCTGACTGTGCAGAGTTTGTACGTTCTCCCCATGACCTGCGTGGGTTTTCTCCGGGTGCTCCGGAGAAAACCCATGGCACCCTGTTCTATGTGCCACAGGCGAATTGGGTCAGAATGAGGGTGGGATGAAGAACTACATCTCTCCATATCACCGCCTGTATCTCTCTTTTGCTTTCCTCTGACTGGTCCCCTAATTTGAGGAAAGACCTTCGTGCTATTGAGGGAGTGCAGCGTAGGTTTGCAAGGTTAATTCTCCGGGATGGCGGGACTGTCATATGCTGAGAGAATGGAGCAGCTGGGCTTGTACACTCTGGAGTTTAGTAGGATGAGAGGGGATCTTATTATTATTAAAGCTTTATTTCAGACACAGGTCCATATAACACATCAAACAGTACAAAGAATTACAAAGATACATTAAAAAATTGCATATTAGCCTAAAATATATATAAGCTATTGCACCAAGGCCATATAAGATTACTAAGGGTTTGGTCATGCTGGAGGCAAGAAACATGTTCTCGATGTTGGGGGAATCCAGAACCAGGGGCCACTGTTTAAGAATAAGGGGGGATCTTATAGAAACATATAAAATTATAAATGGACTGGACAAGCTAGATGCAGGAAAAACGTTCCCAATGTTGGGCGAGTCCAGAACCAGGGGCCACAGTCTTAGAATAAAGAGGAGGTCATTTAAGACTGAGGTGAGAAAAAACTTTTTCACCCAGAGAGTTGTGAATTTATGGAATTCCCTGCCACAGAGGGCAGTGGAGGCCTAATCACTGGATGGATTTAAGAGAGAGTTAGATAGAGCTCTAGGGGCTAGTGGAGTCAAGGGATATGGGGAGAAGGCAGGCACGGGTTATTGATAGGGGACGATCAGCCATGATCACAATGAATGGCGGTGCTGGCTCGAAGGGCCGAATGGCCTCCTCCTGCACCTATTTTCTATGTTTCTATGTAATAAGGGGTAAGCCATTTAGAATGGAGACGAGGAAACACTTTTTCTCACAGAGAGTTGTGAGTCTGTGGAATTCTCTGCCTCAAAGGGCGGTGGAGGCCGGTTCTCTGGATACTTTCAAGAGAGGGCGACATAGGGCTCTTAAAGATAGCGGAGTCAAGGGATTTGGAGAGAAGGCAGGAACGGGGTACTGATAGTGGATGATCAGCCATGATCACATTGAATGGCTTGAAGGTCCGAATGGCCTCCTCCTGCACCTATTGTCTATTGTCTCTCCACAGATGCTGCCTGTCCCGCTGAGTTACTCCAGTGTTGGACAATGCATGTCCAATAGTGTTGGTCATTTCCACCCTGAGGAAAAAGGTTCTGACTGTCCACCCTATCTATGCTTCTCATAATTGTATACACTTCCAACAAGCCGAGCCTCAGCCTCCGACGTTCCAGAGAAAACAATCCAAGTCTATCCAACCTCTCTGTGCGGCTTCTGCACTAGACATCAAAGCCCAACGCGAGGAACTTCTCTCGTCTGTGTGTGGCCTTGAATTCTCAGACGTTAGATAACCCACTTCCTCTGTTTATCTCAGAACTTCTCATTTGTGCTGTCATTAGCGGTTGGCAACTTTCTCACTCCCAAATAAGGGAAAAAAGGTCAACATTCCCGACGGCAATTCGTTGACCGACTCGGCCGTGGCTGGGTGAATGATGAGTCGGCCCGGGTGCTGAACTGCACACAAAGCCCAGCCGGCGGGCCAGCTGAGGAGTTTTGGCCCGGGCCGCGCCATTTCGCACGCAAAGTCCGCCATTTCGCGCGCAAAGACCGGCTTCCCTCCCAACTCATAAACCGATGATCGACCATGAGAAGGAGGGGGGGTGGTGGTGTCGGCGGTAAGCGAATGTCTGATGGTCGGACAGCTGGCCGGGCTGCCGACCGACGGGGCCACGGGCGAGGCGCTGCTGCTGCACTCCATGGGCTGCACTACGTCGGGACTGGTGAGGCGGGGCCGGGCGCTGCACTCCGACCCAACAGTCCCCTCGACCCGAGTAGTAGCAGTCAAATATGGGACAAGGGCGGTCCCGTACGGGACAAACCAATTTAGCCCAATATACGGAATGTCCCGGCTAATACGGGACAGTTGGCAACCCTAGCTTTAAGTCATCCACCTATGATGCTGACTCCATCTTTCTCTCTCCATTCGCACATCCTGATCTACTGAACATATCCAACACATAATACAAACAAAGCAACTTAATCACCGACTAATTCTCCTCTTTAATCCACTTGATCTGCCCTTTCCCATCTCAGATATCCCATTTGTCCGATCCATCCATTGTGATACAGTCAAAAGATCTTCCCACTGGCTCAACAACTTAAAACTGTAATTCAGTATAAAATCATGAGAGGAATAGATCGGGTAGATGAACAGAGTCCCTTGCCCAGAGTTGGGGAATCGAGGACCAGAGGGCATAGGTTCAAGGTGAAGGGGAAAAGGTTTAATAGGGATCTGAGGGGTAACTCTTTCACACAAAGGGTGGTGGGTGTATGGAACGAGCTGCCAGAGGAGGTAGTTGAGGTAGGGACTATCTCAATGTTTAAGAAACATTAGGACAGGTACATGGATAGGACAGGTTTGGAGGGATATGGACCCAGGTGGGACATATAGATGGGACACGCTGGTCAATGTGGGCAAGTTGGGCCAAAGAGCCTGATTCCGCGCTATATCTCTCTATGACTTTATGACTCGATATTCCCTCTTTCAATACTTAGTATTGGATTGATGACTTGATGGTGTTGGTGTTGGTATTGGAGTGTGCTGGTGACTTAATATAAAGTAGGCTGGTTAAAACCATGTCAGGTTTTGAACCTATTGAAGCCATCCATAACTTTAGTATGGTTTAATAATTTAAACATAGAAACATAGAAAATAGGTGCAGGAGGAGGCCATTCGGCCCTTCGAGCTAGCACCGCCATTCATTGTGATCATGGCTGATCGTCCCCTATCAATAACCCGTGCCTGCCTTCTCCCCATATCCCTTGACTCCACTAGCCCCTGGAGCTCTATCTAACTCTCTCTTAAATCCATCCAGTGATTTGGCCTCCACTGCCCTCTGTGGCAGGGAATTCCATAAATTCACAACTCTGGGTGAAAAAGTTTTTTCTCACCTCAGTCTTAAATGACCTCCCCTTTATTCTAAGACTGTGGCCCCTGGTTCTGGACTCGCCCAACGTTGGGAACATTTTTCCTGCATCTAGCTTGTCCAGTCCTTTTATAAATTTATATGTTTCTATAAGATCCCCCTCATCCTTCTAAACTCCAGTGAATACAAGCCTAGTCTTTTCAATCTTTCCTCATATGACAGTCCCGCCATCCCAGGGATCAATCTCGTGAACCTACGCTGCACTGCCTCAATCACAAGGATGTCCTTCCTCAAATTAGGAGACCAAAACTGTACACAATACTCCAGATGTGGTCTCACCAGAGCCCTATACAATTTAGTTTAGAGATACAGCATGGAAACAGGCCCTTCAGCCCACTGAGTCCCTGCCGACCAGCGATCAACTGTTCACACTAGTTCTATGTTATTCCATGTTCACATCCACTCCCGACACACTGAGCAATTTTATAGCACCCAATTAACCTACAAACCAGCACATCTTTGGGATGTGGGATTAAACCAGAGCACCTGGAGGAAACCCACGTGGTCACAGGGAGATCATGCAAACTCCACACTAAGGGCACCCAAAGTCAGGATTGAACCCGGGCCTCCGACACTGTGAGGCAGCGGCTCTTAATAAAAAGATGAACAACTGCTGTCCTTTAAAGAGCTCTAATTGGAAGTATTTAAGAAAGAACTGCAGATGCTGGAAAAATCGAAGGCAGACAAAAATGTTGGAGACTCAGCGGGTGAGGCAGCATCTATGGAGCGAAGGAATAGGCGGCGTTTCGGGTCGAGACCCTTCTTCAGACTGGAAGTCTAACTGGAAGTCTGTCACACACAGACTTGCCTCTCTCCTGGCCTCCCTCCACTGGCTCCCTGTGCGGTTCCGTATACATTTCAAGACCCTCCTCCATGCCTACAAAGCCCTCAATGGGCTTTCCCCCTCCTACATTAAAAGCCTTCTCACCCACCACTCCACCTTCAGGTCCCTCAGATCGTCCGACTTGGGGTTACTGAATATCCCGCCGTCTAGGCATAAGCTTAGGGGCGACTGCGCCTGTGGTTGCAGCACCTAGGCTGTGGAACAGCATCCCCCTTCCCATCAGAACAAATGTAAATCACTTTGGCCAACAAGAGTTGTTTTTTAAATGTGCTATATAAATAAATGTGACTTGACTTGACACACGCACGTTGGAACAGACTTGAGTTGAAAACGACCTCAATAATATTTCTTTCAGATTTAATAAAAGGCAAGGCAAAGGCAAGTTTATTTGTGTAGCACCATTCGTGCAAACTGCAATTCAAGGTGCTTTACAGGAAAGAAAAAATAAAATAGTCAATAATTAAAAATTGCAAAATAAGCAATACGACAAATGTATGAATAATAAAACAACGTCAATGAAACAATAAAACGATTTTAAAAAGCACATAAAAGGGTTAAAATTAGACGGTTAAGATTACCTGCATGTCGGGTTATGGACAAGCTATAGTAAACAACAGTGTTTTTAGGCCTGATTTAAATGCGCTTACAGTCTGTGCACACCTCAGGTGTTCAGGGAGCTTGTTCCACAGGTGTGGAGCATAAAAACCCAATGCTGCTTCAGCCTTTTTAGTTCTGACCCTGGGAACACAGAGTAAACCTGTCCCTGAAGACCTGAGGAGTCTAGGCGCCTCATGTACAACAAGTAGGTCAGAGATGTATTTTGGACCTAGACCATTCAGTGCCTTGTAGGTCAGTAACAGAATTTTAAAATCTATCCTCTTACACACAGGGAGTCAGTGCAAAGATTTAAGGACAGGTGTAATGTGGTCCATTTTCTTGGTGTTGGTCAAGACTCTGGCAGCGGCATTTTGGACAAGCTGCAGTTGTTTAATTGATTTTTTATTGAGACCTGTAAAGATGCCATTACAATAATCTAACCTACTAACAATATATGCATGAACAAGTTTTTCAGTGTCTTCTTTGGACAGAAATCCCTTGATTCTTGCAATATTTTTTAGATGGTAATAGGCAGATCTGGTAATGGTCTTTATATGGCTGTTAAAATTCAAATCCGAGTCCATAACTACACCAAGGTTTCTGGCTTTGTCTGTGGTTTTCAGTGCAATTGAGTCGAGTTGAGCACTCACCTCTAGCCTTGTTTTTTTGGGACCAAAGACAATAATTTCTGTCTTACTTGCATTGAGCTGGAGGAAGTTCTGGTTCATCCACTCATTGATGTGTTTGACACACTGGCTCAGTGAGTGTAGGGGACTATGGTCATGTGGTGACACTGCGATATATAGTTGTGTGTCATCGGCATAAGTGTGGTAGGATATGTTAAAATGCTCTATGATCTGAGCTAGGGGGAGCATATAAATGTTGAACAAAATGGGTCCAAGAATGGAGCCCTGAGGAACCCCGCATGTGAGTTTTGTACGTTCTGATTCAAAATTACCAAGGGAAATAAAATAATCCCGATCTTTCAAGTAAGATTTGAACCAGTCCAGCACAGAACCAGAGAGTCCCACCCACTTCTCCAGTCTGTCAAGCAGTATGTTGTGGTCCACCGTATCAAAAGCAGCACTGAGATCTAGAAGTACCAAAACTGAAGCTTTTGATGCATCACTGTTTAGACGTATGTCGTTTAGGACCTTAGTGAGTGCTAAGGTCCTAAAAGGGGTATAAAAGACGTAAATCGCAAGCAAAATGAAAGTGAAGTGTTGAAAGAATCTAGAGTTTTTGACAATTATTCATACATTTGTAAGCCACAACATTGTTGTCTTCCTTTGTCCTCAGTTCTGGGTACCGTGTTATAGGAAAGATGTTGTCGAGCTGGAATTGGGTACAGAGAAGATTTAGGAGGATGTAGCCAGGATAGAGGGTGTGAGCTACAGGGAGAGGTTGAGCAGGCTGGGACTCTATTCCTTGGAGCGTAGGAGGATGGGTGATCTTATAGAGATTCAAGATTCAAGAGAGTTTATTGTCATGTGTCCCAGATAGGACAATGAAATTCTTGCTTTGTTTCAGCACAACAAAATGCTGTAGGTATAAATAAATACAGTACAGATCAGTGTGTCCATATACCATTGAAAATGTATATACATAAGCAGATAATAAGATCATGAGAGGAATAGTATCGGGTAGATGCACAGTGTCTCTTGCCCAGAGTTGGTGAATCGAGGACCAGAGGACATAGGTTTAAGGTGAAGGGGAAAAGGTTTAAAAGGAATCTGAGGGGTAACCTTTTTCACACAAAGGGTGGTGGATGTATGGAGCGAGCTGCCGGAGGAGGCAGTTGAGGCTGGGACTATCCCAACGTTTAAGAAACATCCAGACGGGTGCATGGATAGTGCATGGATAGGACAGGTTTGGAGGGATATGGACCAAACGCAGGCGGGTGGGACTAGTGTAGCTGGGGCATGTTGGCTGGTGTGGGCAAGTTGGGCCGAAGGGCCTGTTTCCACACAGTATCACTCTATGACAAAGATGCATGTTGTACTTTTTATTTGCCATGAGAACAGAAAAGAAGCAGCCCTTGATTTTATTGAAATCTGCACGCACGTGGGCCACACCGCAGAGAGAATTCTTCTTCTTTCTATTTTCCTCTCTCCCAGTAGCGGCAGAGAATCTATTAGTAGCGGAAAAAGTATTTAATTAATTTTCCTTTTTTAGAGAGAGAGAAAAAAAAAGATTACCTAGAAGGAATTGAGGGATTTGAACCTGTGCTTGTGAAGCAATGTCAAATATAGTCATCATAATGTTTCAATGCGTCCATGTGATGTCGGCCCCATACCTAGAATTCTGCCCAGTCTTTGCATGTTATTAGTGAGTTATTTCCATCCTTGGTAACAATTAATTGAGTATTCAGGTCGCAGACTGCTACATATTAGGATTCAAGAGGCGTTATTAATATCAGTCAAATGGCAGATAGACACAAAATGCTGGAGTAAAGCCCCTGTCCCACTTTCCGGAGTTACTCACGAATTCTCCCGAGTTTTCCCCTTGATTCAAACTCGGAGAATGTCCGTAGCGAGTCCGTAGGAGTCCGTAGATATATCATAGAAACATAGAAACATAGAAATTAGGTGCAGGAGTAGGCCATTCGGCCCTTCGAGCCTGCACCGCCATTCAATATGATCATGGCTGATCATCCAACTCAGTATCCCGTACCTGCCTTCTCTCCATACCCTCTGATCCCCTTAGCCACAAGGGCCACATCTAACTCCCTCTTAAATATAGCCAATGAACTGGCCTCGACTACCCTCTGTGGCAGGGAGTTCCAGAGATTCACCACTCTCTGCGTGAAAAAAGTTCTTCTCATCTCGGTTTTAAAGGATTTCCCCCTTATCCTTAAGCTGTGACCCCTTGTCCTGGACTTCCCCAACATCGGGAGCAATCTTCCTGCATCTAGCCTGTCCAACCCCTTAAGAATTTTGTAAGTTTCTATAAGATCCCCTCTCAATCTCCTAAATTCTAGAGAGTATAAACCAAGTCTATCCAGTCTTTCTTCATAAGACAGTCCTGACATCCCAGGAATCAGTCTGGTGAACCTTCTCTGCACTCCCTCTATGGCAATAATGTCCTTCCTCAGATTTGGAGACCAAAACTGTACGCAATACTCCAGGTGTGGTCTCACCAAGACCCTGTACAACTGCAGTAGAACCTCCCTGCTCCTATACTCAAATCCTTTTGCTATGAAAGCTAACATACCATTCGCTTTCTTCACTGCCTGCTGCACCTGCATGCCCACTTTCAATGACTGGTGTACCATGACACCCAGGTCTCGCTGCATCTCCCCTTTTCCTAGTCGGCCACCATTTAGATAATAGTCTGCTTTCCTGTTTTTCCTGTATATCGTAGCGGCTCATAATGCCAGCCGTTGGTACTCGGGGCATCAGGTAAGTCGGGACGTTTTTTCAGCATGTTGAAAAATGTCCACGAGTAAAATAAATAGCCCCGAGTACCTACGGATGGCATCTCCGAGTTTGAATCAAGGGGAAAACTCGGGAGAATTCGTGAGTAACTCGGGAAAGTGGGACAGGCCCTTAACTCAGTGGGTCAGGCAGCATCTCTGAAGAGAAGGAATAGGTGACATTTTGGGTCGAGACCTTTCTTCAGACTTAGAGTCAGGGGAAAGGGAAACGTAACAAAAGACAATAGACAATAGGTGCAGGAGTAGGCCATTCGGCCCTTCGAGCCAGCACCGCCATTCAATGTGATCATGGCTGATCATCCCCAATCAGTACCCAGTTCCTGCCTTCTCCCCATATCCCCTGACTCCACTATCTTTAAGAACCCTATCTAACTCTCTCTTGAAAGTATCCAGAGAACCGGCCTCCACCGCCCTCTGAAGCAGAGAATTCCTCTGAGGAAAAGGCCTTCATAACAAGTTGAGTATAGGAGCATGGGAGTATAGGAGCAAAGAGGTCCTTCTGCAGTTGTACAGAGTCCCAGTGAGACCACACCTGGAGTATTGTGTGCAATTTTGGTCTCCAAATTTGTGGAAGGACATTCTTGCTATTGAGGGAGTGCAGCGCAGCTTCACAAGGTTCATTCCCGGGATGGCCGGACTGTCATATGTTGATGGAATGGAGCGACTGGGCTTGTACACTCTGGAAATTAGAAGGATGAGAGGGTATCTTATTGAAACATATAAGATTCTTAAGGGTTTGGACACGCTAGAGGCAGGAAACATGATCCCGATGTTGGGGGAGTCCAGAACCAGGGGCCACAGTTTAAGAATAAGGGGTAAGCCATTTAGAACGGAGGAAAAACTTTTTCACACAGAGGGTTGTGAATCTGTGGAATTCTCTGCCTCAGAAGGCAGTGGAGGCCAATTCTCTGGATGCTTTCAAGAGAGAGTTAGATAGAGCTCTTAAAGATAGCGGAGTCAGGGGATATGGGGAGAAGGCAGGAACGGGGCACTGATTGGGGATGATCACCCATGATCACAGTGAATGCCGGTGCTGGCTCAATGGGCTGAATGGCCTACTCCTGCACCTATTGTCTATTGGGAGATGTAGATGGTGATATAGGGAGACAGTGAGTCAATAGCAGTCAGAATTATGTGAATGCACTCATGTTAAAAGTTATGGAATTTTAAAAAATATTAGCAGGGAAAGATTGGCAATGGAACAGCACAGCAACAGGCCCTTCGGCCCACAAGGTCCATGCCGAACATGATGTCAAGTTAAATTACTCTGCTCTGCCTGCACGTGATCCACATCCCTCCATCCCCCGCATATTTGGGCAGCTCATTGGCTCAGCGGTAGAGTTGCTGCCTCACAGCATTAGAGACCTCAGTTCAATCCTGACTCTGGGTGCTGTCTGCACCTAGTTTGCCCGCTCTCCCCGTGACAGTGTGGGTTATTCTCCGGGTGCCCCGGTTTCCTCCCGCACTCCAAAGAAGTACAGGTTTGTAAGTTAATTGGCTTTGATAAAGATTGTAAATGGTTCCTCGTGTGTTTGTTGGATAGTGCTAGTGCACAGGGATCACTGGTCGGCGTGGACTCGGTAGGCCCAAGGGCCTGTATCCGCGCTATATCTCTAAATCCAAACAAAGTCAAATAAGAGATAAAAATGATTATTTTAAATAATTTGCCTGAATTGGTTTTGCTGGCTTTGTCAGCATTTACTGCCCAACCATTGCTTCTCGAGGAATAGAGAATCATACAGCAAGTAAACAGGCCCTTCGGCCCGACAACATCCATACCGACCAAGATGCCACAACTGTGTTTGACCCCATATCCCTCCAAACCTTTTCAATCCTAGTGTCCTTTCTATACTGTTATTGTCAGCCATGATCACAATGAATGGCGGTGCTGGCTCGAAGGGGATATGGGGAGAAGGCACGTTCTTTAGTAACTTGTCAGTTTCTTTGTTGAACTAAATTAAGGCGCATGTTGCAATCAAAAGCGCTTGAACAATTGGTTGGGAAGAAAGCCAAACTGTAAGAAAGACGACTGCGAATTGGAGGTCAATTCACTGGATGTTTTCAAGAGAGAGATTTAGCTCTTAGGGCTAAAAGAATCAAGGGATATGGGGAGAAAGCAGGAACGGGGTACTGATTTCGGATGATCAGCCATGATCATATTGAATGGTGGTGCTGGCTCGAAGGGCCGAATGGCCTAATTATCTATGTTTCTATGTGTCTCTCTCCAGAGATGCTGCCTGACCCGCTGAGTTACTCCAGGATTCTGTGTCTCTCTCCAGAGATGCTGCCTGACCCGCTGAGTTACTCCAGGATTCTGTGTCTCTCTCCAGAGATGCTGCCTGACCCGCTGAGTTACTCCAGGATTCTGTGTCTCCAGAGATGCTGCCTGACCCGCTGAGTTACTCCAGGATTCTGTGTCTCTCTCCAGAGATGCTGCCTGACCCGCTGAGTAACTCCAGCATTTTGTGCCTGTCTTCGGTGTCAACCACCATCTGCGGTTCCCGCCTGCACGAGATTTCTGCCACGTTCGTTGTTGTCGGCAACAGCTCTTTCTTCAAAAACAATTACAGCCAATTCAGTGAATTGAATTTAACATCTGCCGACGTCAGAATTAATTTTAAACTCGTGTCTCCAAATCGGTTGTCCTGCCCTCTGGGGCCTCGGTTGGTTAAACTAATCGCCTAACAGGCGTCTGCATCTTATGTGAATGCGAAATACCACACTGAATTAATTAGTCATTTGCTTCTGGTTACAGGTTACTGAACGACCATGGCGAAAGCGTATGAGTTCATGTGGCAAAAGAGGGTTCCTTCCTTTATGCAAGAGGGTGCCGTTTTCGACAGATATGAAGAGGTAAGCCACACAGCGTTTGACGGCGCTGGGACTGCACTCCTGGAGTTTAGAAGGACGAGAGGGGGGAGGACCTCATTTGAAATGTGCCGCATAGCGAAATGTGGAGGGGATGTCGCCACTTGTGGGAGAGTCTAGGAACAGAGGTCGCAGCCTCAGAATTAAAGGACGTTCCTTTAGGAAGGAGATTAATTATTTTAGTCAGAGGGTGGTGAATCTGTGGGATTCGTTGCCACAGAAGGCTGCGGAGGCCAAGGCGATGGATATTTTTAAGGCATAGATCGATAGATTCTTGATTGGTACAGGTGTCAGGGGTTATGGGGTGAATGGCAGGAGAATGGGGTTATGAGGGAGAGATTGATCAGCCATGATTTTTGTTCAAGAAGGAACTGCAGATGCTGGAAAATCGAAGGTAGACAAAGTGCTGGAGGAACTCAGCGGGTGAGGCAGCATCTATGGAGCGAAGGAAATAGGCAACGTTTCGGGACGAATCCCTTCTTCAGACTGATTGAAAGGCGGAATAGACTTGATGGGCCGGATGGCCTAATTCTGCTCCTATAATAATAATAATAATGGATGGGATTTATATAGCGCCTTTCTAATACTCAAGGCGCTTTACATCGCATTATTCATTCACTCCTCAGTCACACTCGGTGGTGGTAAGCTACTTCTGTAGCCACAGCTGCCCTGGGGCAGACTGACGGAAGCGTGGCTGCCATTCTGCGCCTACGGCCCCTCCGACCACCACCAATTACTCACACACATTCACACACAGGCAAAGGTGGGTGAAGTGCCTATCCTAACTTCTGAACTCATGACATGTTATAAAATAAGTGGCTCAACGGTAGAGTTGCTGCCTTACAGTGCTTGCGTTGCCAGGGGCCCGGGTTCGATCCCGACTACGGGTGCTGTCTGTAAGGAGTTTGTACGTTTGTACGTCACCTGCGTGGGTTTTCTCCAAGATCTTCGGTTTCCTCCCACGCTCCAAAGACGTACAGACTTGTAGTTTAATTGGCTTGGTATTCATGTAAAATTGTTCCTAGTGTGTATGGGGTTGGGTTGGTGTAAGGGAATTGCTGGTCGGTGTGGACTCGGTGGGCCGAAGGGCCTGTTTCCGTGCTGTATCCCCAAACTAAGCTAAGCTAAAACTAAACATTGTGTAGTTCAATTTATTGTCACGTGTACCGAGGTACAGTGAAAAGCATTTGTTGCGTGCTAACCAGTCAATAAGAAGACTATAGATGATTGATTACAAGCGAGCCGTCCACAATGGGCAGGCACAGGATGAAGGGATTAATGTTTAACGCAAGGTAAAGTCCGATTGAAGATAGTCCAAGGGTCTCCAATGAGGTAGATAGTGACTCGGGACCGCTCTTTTGCTGTTGATTGGATGGTTCAGTTGCCTGATAACAGCTGGGAAGAAACTGTCCCTGAATCTGGAGATGGATGCAAAAAGCTGGGGTAACTCAGCGGGACAGGCAGCATCTCTGGAGAGAAGGAATAGGTGACTTTTATAGTATAGTATATCTTTATTGTCATTTTCCTGAGTACTCACATACCCAGAGGAAACAAAAAAACGTTGCTCAACCAGTGTCCATTCAGTGTGCAGTAAAAAATAAATAGAAATAAAAACACATATATCATGAACAAATTAAACGCTCTACTCTCTACTAAACATCAACAGGCGTTCCGATCGGCAGCGGCACGACAGTGACTCTGCTGCAGTGTGTCCAGGTTGATGGTTGGTGCGCGATACTTTGGCAGGGGGCTAAGTCCGTTTATCAGTCTTATAGCCTACGGGAAGAAGCTAAGGAGCATCCTGCTGGTTTTGCAGCTAATACTCCTGTACCTCTTCCCAGATGGCAGGATGGAGAATATGTGATGCGATGGGTGGTAGGGGTCTTTGATGATGGAGATGGCTCTGCTGATACATCTCTTCCTGTATATGTCCAGCAGGAAAGGGAGTGGGGCACCAATAATCCTGCTGGCGGTCTTCACAATCCTGTCTAGTTGGTGCCGTTCGTACGCCTTGCAGCTCCCGAACCAGGAAGTGATGCCATAGGTTAATGTGCTCTCGATTGTCCCCCTATAAAAAGTTCGTAGGTGTGTAGTGGGGAGACCTGCTTTCCGTAGTCTTCGGAGAGGGTGTAGTCGCTGCTGGGCTCTCTTGACCAGTGCTGTGGTGTTGGTCGTGGACGTCAGGTCATCTGACAGGTGGAGTCCTAGGAACTTCACGCTGCTGACCCTTTCCACATCAGCTCCATCGATGTGCAGAGGTGTATGGTGTTGTTTCCCCGCCCTCCTGAAGTCAACCACCAGCTCCTTAGTTTTTCCCACGTTGAGAATGAGGTTGTGGGATTTGCACCATCCTGTGAGCAGCTCCACCTCCATCCTGTACGCCGACTCATCATTGTCACTGATGAGACCCACCACTGTTGTGTCATCAGCGAACTTGTTGATGAAGTTGTTGTTGAGTCTAGCAGTACAGTCGTGTGTAAGCAGACTTTTTCAGGGTCGAGACCCTTCACGTCACCTATTCCTTTCCTCCAGAGATGCTGCCTGACCCGCTGAGTTACTCCAGCGCTTTGTGTCTATCTTCGGTTTTAAACCAGCATCTGCAGTTCCTTCCTACAGAGAGTGGAATGATGACCATCTTTGGAGCTCAGGGCAGCAAAGTTGTAACATGCTTTTAATATACATCTATGACTTCATTACGTCCAGTCACTGGAGGAAGTGCTGAAGCTCGAAGTTGAAGAGATATCAAACGAGACAGCCAGCTCAGTGGATTTAAGGCTTGGATTCTGTCCTGAAAGCACCTAATTTGTATGAAATTCATTGAACTTGTAATTCTGCTAAGTTGGAGTTTTGAATGCCTGCCAATATGTTTGTTTTTCATATTTCGCTTGGGCAGCCTGCACCCCAGCGGTATGAATATTGTAAACTGAAGATAGACACAAATTGCTGGAGTAACTCAGTGGGTCAGGCAGCATCTCTGGAGGAAAGGAATAGGTGACATTTCGGGTCTGAAGATGGGTCGCGATCCGAAACGTCACCTACAGTGCCCTCCATAATGTTTGGGACAAAGACCCATCATTTATTTATTTGCCTCTGTACTCCACAATTTGAAATTTGTAATAGAAAAAAATCACATGTGGCTAAAGTGCACATTTTATTAAAGGCCATTTTTATACATTTTCGTTTCACTATGTAGAAATTACAGCAGTGTTTATACATAGCCCCCCCATTTCAGGGCACCATAATGTTTGGGACACAACAATGTCATGTAAATGAAAGTAGTCATGTTTAGTATTTTGTTGCATATCCTTTGCATGCAATGACTGTTTGAAGTCTGCGATTCATGGACCTCACCAGTTGCTGGGTGTCTTCTCTGGTGATGCTCTGCCAGGCCTGTATTGCAGCCATCTGTAGCTTATGCTTGTTTTGGGGGCTAGTCCCCTTCAGTTTTCTCTTCAGCATACAAAAGGCATGCTCAATTAGGTTCAGATCAGGCGATTGACTTGGCCACTCAAGAATTGACCATTTCTCAGCTTTGAAAAGCACCTTTGTTGCTTTAGCAGTATGTTTGGGATCATTGTCTTGCTGTAGAATGAACCGCCGGCCAATGAGTTTTGAGACATTTGTTTGAACTTGAGCAGATAGGATGTGTCTATACACTTCAGAATTCATTATGCTACTACCATCAGCAGTTGTATCATCAATGAAGATAAGTGAGCCAGTACCTTCAGCAGCCATACATGCCCAGGCCATAACATCCCCACCACCGTGTTTCACAGATGAGGTGGTATGCTTTGGATCTTGGGCAGTTCCTTCTCTACTCCATACTTTGCTCTTGCCATCACTCTGATATAAGTTAATCTTTGTCTCATCTGTTCTCAAGACCTTTTCCAGAACTGTGGTTGCTCTTTTAAGTACTTCTTGGCCAACTGTAACCTGGCCATCCTATTGTTGTGGCTAAACAGTGGTTTGCATCTTGCAGCGTAGCCTCTGTATTTCTGTTCATGAAGTTCAATAAATTACAAATATAGATTCAGATTCAACTTTAATTGTCATTGTCCGTGTACAGTACAGAGACAACGAAATGCAGTTAGCATCTCCCTGGAAGAGCGACATAGAATATGATTTCAATAAATAAATCTATTTACATGTATACAGTCATAGTGTTTTTCCTGTGGGAGGAGTGTCCGGGGGGGGGGGTGATTGGCAGTCACCGAGGTACGTTGTTGAGTAGAGTGACAGCCGCAGGGAAGAAGCTGTTCCTGGACCTGCTGGTCCGGCAACGGGGAGACCTGTAGCGTCTCCCGGATGGTAGGAGGGTAAACAGTCCATGGTTGGGGTGAGAGCAGTCCTTGGCGATGCTGAGCGCCCTCCGCAGACAACGCTTGCTTTGGACAGACTCAATGGAGGGGAGCGAGGAACCGGTGATGCGTTGGGCAATTTTCACCACCCTCTGCAGTGCTTTTCGGTCAGAGACAGAGCAGTTGCCATACCATACTGTGATACAGTTGGTAAGGATGCTCTCGATGGTGCAGCGGTAGAAGTTCACCAGGATCTGAGGAGACAGATGGGCCTTTGAAGAAGAGACGCTGGTGAGCCTTCTTGACCAGAGTTGAGGTATTGTGGGTCCAAGAGAGGTCATCAGAGATGTTGACCCCCAGGAACCTGAAGCTGGAAACACGTTCCACCTCCGTCCCGTTAATGTGGATGGGGGTGTGCGTGCCGCCCCTGGACTTCCTGAAGTCTACAATGAGCTCCTTGGTCTTCTTGGAGTTAAGGGCCAGGTTGTTGTCAGCGCACCATGCTGCTAGGAGCTGGACCTCCTCCCTATAGGCCGACTCATCGTTGTTGCTGATGAGGCCAATCACCGTTGTATCATCTGCATACTTGATGATGGTGTTAGTACCATGTACAGGTGTGCAGTCATAGGTGAAGAGGGAGTAGAGGAGGAGGCTCAGCACACAGCCCTGTGGAACGCTGGTGTTCAGGGTGAGAGTTGAAGAGGTGTGCTTGTCTAACCTAACAGACTGGGGTCTGTTGGTTAGAAAGTCCAGTATCCAGTTGCAGAGGGAGGGATCGATGCCCAGGTTACCGAATTTGGTGATCAGTTTAGATGGTATAATGGTGTTGAATGCTGAGCTGTAATCGATGAACAGCATTCTTACCTAAGTGTCTCTGTTGTCGAGGTGGGAGAGGGGGGAGTGAAGTGCCGTTGAGATGGCATCCTCCGTACTCCTGTTCTTGCGGTAGGCAAACTGATAGGGATCCAATGTGGGGGGTAGGCAGCTTTTGAGGTGTGCCAGGAGCAGCCTCTCGAAGCACTTGGTGATGATGGGAAGTCGTTGAGGCTTGCCGCAGTGGAGTGTTTTGGCACCGGCATGATGGAGGTGGTTTTAAGGCACGTGGGGACAACTGCTTGGGCAAGTGACAGGTTGAAGATGTCAGTCCAGACGTCTGTCAGCTGCGCAGCACAGGCCCTGAGCACGCGCCCGGGGATGCCGTCAGGGCCAGCAGCCTTACGTGCATTAGTCCTACACAGTGCCACGTATACGTCGTAGGGGGTGAGTGTGAGGGGTTGGTGATCGGCAGGGAGCACAGCCTTGATGGCTGTCTCTAGATTGTCCCTGTCGAAGCAGCCATAGAAGTGGTTAAGCTCCTCAAGGAAGGAGGCGTCGCTGGATGTGGGGGTGGTGTTGGTGGGTCTACAGTCCGTGATGGCCTGGATGCCTTGCCACATGCGTCGGGGGTTGGAGTTGTTGTTGAAGTGCTCCTCAATCCTGAGCTTATGGCAGTGCTTGGCCTTCTTGATGCCCCTCTTCAGGTTAGCCCTGGCTGAACTGTAGGCTCGAGCATCGCCTGACCTGAAAGCGGTGTCCCGTGCTTTCAGCAGTAGCCTGACCTCGCTGTTCATCCATGGCTTCTGATTCGGGAATATGGTCACCCGTTTGAGGGAGGTGACACTGTTGATGGTGGAGTTTATAAAGTCCAGAACAGAGGATGTGTAGGAATCAATGTCCGTGTGGGTCAAGGGTGGCCTGGGCTGCAAACGCCTTCCAGTCAGTGTTTCCAAAACACTGCTGAAATATAGTGCAATAATAATATAGAGTTTTGCGGATCAGAGCTCAGAGCATATTCATTGTTGTGTTTAATAGCCTGATGGCTGTAGGGAAGAAGCTGTTCCTGAACCTGGACGTTACCGTTTTCAGGCTCCTGTACCTTCTTCCCGATGGCAGTGGTGAGATGAGTGTGTGGCCGGGATGGTGTGGGTCCTTGATGATGTTGGCTGCCTTTTTGAGGCGATAGATCCCTTCGACGGTGGGGAGGTCAGAGCCGATGATGGACTGGGCAGTGGCCACAACATTTTGTAGTCTTTTTCGCTCCAGGATGTTCAAGTTGCCGAACCAAGCCACGATGCGACCAGTCAGAATGCTCTCTACTGTGCACCTGTAGAAGTTTAGGAGAATTCTCTTCGACATGCCGAATCTCCGTAATCTTCTCAGGAAGTAGAGGCGCTGATGTGCCTTCTTTATAATTGCATCGGTGTGCTGGGTCCAGGAAAAATCTCCGGAAATAAGCACGTCCAGGAATTTGAAGTTATTGCCCCCTCTCCACCATCGACCCGTTAACGTGGACAGGATTGTGGGTCCTCAGCCTTCCTCTTACAAAGGCCACTATCAGTTCCTTGGTCTTACTGATGTTGAGATAACAACCGAGCCATCCACTGTGTACAGATACATGGTAAGGGAATAACGTTTAGTGCAAGATAAAGCCAGCAAAGTCCGATCAAGGATAGTCCGAGGCAAACCAAAGAGGTAGACGGTAGTTCAGCACTCAGTCTCTCAATCTCAATCTGTCTGAAGAAGAACCATGACCCAAAACGTCACCTATCCATTTTCTCCAGAGATACTGCCTGACTCGCTGAGATACTCCAGCATTTTGTGTGTATATTTTTTTTGATTTCTCAATCGATGAGAAAACAGATGGTGTCTGATCTTGGCTTTCCGTGGCAGTTTGATGCATGCAATTTTCTGTATAGCTTACAGATGCAGAATGGATATAGGCCCTTTGGCCCACCGAGTCTAGTCTCGTCCATCGATCACCCATTCATACTCGGCCTACGTTTCCCCACTTCCTCATCCACTCACGACACACAAGGGACAATTAACCTACAAACCCGCACGCCTTTGGGATGTGGGATGAAACCAGAGCACTCGGAGGAAACTCAGGCGGTCACAGGGAGAACGTGCAAACTCCACACAGACAGCACCAGAGGCCAGGATCGAACCCAGGTCCCTGGCATTGTGCTGCCCCTGTTGGTTCCACCCATCTTCCTGGCAGTTCATCCTCCAGCTTGGTGACGCTCGGACTATCCTTGATCGGACTTTACTGGCTTTACCTTGCACTAAAATGTATTCCCTTATCATGTATCTGTACACTGTAGATGGCTCACTTGTAATCATGTATTGTCTTACCGCTGACTGGTTAGCACGCAACAAAAGCTTTTTACTGTACCTCGGTACACGTGACAATAAACTATACTGAACTAATTCTGGATCCTTGTTGGGAAACCTGCGTTGCTTTTTGCACCTTGTGCATCACTTTTTGGGGATGATTCCATGTTCCTCTATCATTTAGTTTCGTTTATTATTGTCTCGTTTACCGAGGTACAGCAAAAAGCTTTTTGTTGTGTGCTATCCTGTCAACGGAAAGACTAAACATGATTACAATCAAGCCGTCCACAGTGAACATATACAGGATAAAAGGTATAATGTTTAGTATAAGATAAAGTCCACTAATGTCCAGTTAAAAATAGTTCGAAGGTCTCCAATGAGGTAGATGGAAGGTCAGAACCACTCTCTATATCAGGGATCGGTAACCTACGGCCCCCGGGCCGAATGCGGCCCGTAATCCGAAATCATCCGGCCCGCAGGCCGATTCTTTTTTTTCCGTAATCATCCGGCCCGCAGACCTCCATCATCTCCGGTACCTCCCGAGGCCTCGGTGACGCAAGGAGGCCTGCGCTGGCGGCCGCAATGGCGGAGCCACCGGGCAGTGCCGAGCGGCGAGCAACGCCCTGCAGCGCCGAGCTCTGGCTGCACCGCATCCTGCGCAAAACCGCCGGCACGGCCACGCACCTTCTGTTTCTGGGCTTCACTGTCGGGATCGGGGTTGTCAATAGGCCGGGGACGAGTGAGTGTGAGTATTTGAGCCTCCGCCTTCAGGACAGTGCCAAGGCAACGGTCCATAGGTTCGCCATGTTGGTGAGCGCCCGTAACTAGGGGCCAGTGCTCCGGGTGGCGTCCTCGAAGGGGCGGGATCTATGTGAACACGTGATTTGATGCCTGCCATCCGGGGCGGGATGGGGGCGGGATCTATGTGTACACGTGATAGATGTGGCCCCCCATCCACTCACAGACATGCGTCCCGGCCCCTATGCAGAACAAGGTTGCCCACCCCTGCTCTATATGATGAGAGGTTAGTTCAGTCGTCTGATAACAGCTGGGAAGACACTGTCCCTGATTCTGAAGGTTTTCACACTTCTGTACCTCTTGCCTGATGGGAGAGGGGAGAAGAGGGAGTGACCGGGGTAAGACTGGTCATTGATTATGCTGCTGGCCTTGCCGAGGCAGCGAGACAAACGTAACCCCACTTTTTAAGAAGAGAGGGAGAGAGAAAACGGGGAATTACAGACCAGTTAGTCTAACATCGGTAGTGGGGAGACTGCTAGAGTCAGTTATTAAAGATGGGATAGCAGCACATTTGGAAAGTGGTGAAATCATTGGACAAAGTCAGCATGGATTTACGAAAGGTAAATCATGTCTGACGAATCTTATAGAATTTTTCGAGGATGTAACTAGTAGAGTGGATAGGGGAGAACCAGTGGATGTGTTGTATCTGGACTTTCAGAAGGCTTTCGACAAGGTCCCACATAAGAGATTAGTATACAAACTTAAAGCACACGGTATTGGGGGTTCAGTATTGATGTGGATAGAGAACTGGCTGGCAAACAGGAAGCAAAGAGTAGGAGTAAACGGGTCCTTTTCACAATGGCAGGCAGTGACTAGTGGGGTACCGCAAGGCTCAGTGCTGGGACCCCAGCTATTTACAATTTATATTAATGATCTGGATGAGGGAATTGAAGGCAACATCTCCAAGTTTGCGGATGACACTAAGCTGGGGGGCAGTGTTAGCTGTGAGGAGGATGCTAGGAGACTGCAAGGTGACTTGGATAGGCTGGGTGAGTGGGCAAATGTTTGGCAGATGCAGTATAATGTGGATAAATGTGAGGTTATCCACTTTGGTGGCAAAAACAGGAAAGCAGACTATTATCTAAATGGTGGCCGATTTGGAAAAGGGGAGATGCAGCGAGACCTGGGTGTCATGGTACACCAGTCATTGAAAGTAGGCATGCAGGTGCAGCAGGCAGTGAAGAAAGCGAATGGTATGTTAGCTTTCATAGCAAAAGGATTTGAGTATAGGAGCAGGGAGGTTCTACTGCAGTTGTACAGGGTCTTGGTGAGACCACACCTGGAGTATTGCGTACAGTTTTGGTCTCCAAATCTGAGGAAGGACATTATAGCCATAGAGGGAGTGCAGAGAAGGTTCACCAGACTGATTCCTGGGATGTCAGGACTTTCATATGAAGAAAGACTGGATAGACTTGGCTTATACTCGCTAGAATTTAGGAGATTGAGAGGGGATCTTATAGAAACGTACAAAATTCTTATGGGGTTGGACAGGCTAGATGCAGGAAGATTGTTCCCGATGTTGGGGAAGTCCAGGACAAGGGGTCACAGCTTAAGGATAAGGGGGAAATCCTTTAGGACCGAGATGAGAAGAAACTTTTTCACACAGAGAGTGGTGAATCTCTGGAACTCTCTGCCACAGAGGGTAGTTGAGGCCAGTTCATTGGCTATATTTAAGAGGAAGTTAGATGTGGCCCTTGTGGCTAAAGGGATCAGGGGGTATGGAGAGAAGGCAGGTACGGGATACTGAGTTGGATGATCAGCCATGATCATATTGAATGGCGGTGCAGGCTCGAAGGGCCGAATGGCCTACTCCTGCACCTATTTTCTATGTATCTATGTATCTAATCAATGGAAGGGAGCTTGGTTTGCACGATAGTCTGGGCTACATCCATAACTCTAGTTTCTTGCGGTCTTGGGATAGAGCTATTCTCAAACCAAGCTATGATGCATCCACATAAAATACTTTCCAGGGCATATCTGTTGAAGTTGGTGAGGATTGTTGGGGACATGTCGAACTTCCTACGCCTTCTAAGGAAGTTGAGGCATTGGTGAGCTATCGTGGCCATTGCTTCGATGTGGCTGGTCCAGGATAAATAGCCCGGTGAGATTTATTCCCACAAGGTTCTCAATCTCCTTCCTGTATTTCCGTCTCATCATTATTTGATATCCGGCCCACTATGGTGGTGTCGTCCCAAAGATCCTATAGCGGAGCAAGATAGACCACTCCTTCTAAATGCAATGGGCTGACGTGTAGTACGCAACGGAGCGGAACGTGGGCTTTTTTTTCATCCATTTCAGTAACCCGACCCGACCCGACTCGCAGTGTAATCAACGTTGCGGGGGAACATTTTGTGTTAATAAATTATAATTCTGAAAATGAGGAGAAGATTTTTACCAAATAACTTTTAATTTTACGAGGATGTTACCGTAACCGGCTTCCGTCTCCGCACTAGTATCTTTGCTCCGCTACGGGATCTTTGGTGCGGAGACGGAAGCCGGTTACGGAAATGGGGCCTAAAATTACCCATGAATCTGCCCATGACCGTACTACGTTTTTTTCGTCGAGTGATCTATCTTGCTCGCTATAGGATCTTTGGTGTCATCTGCGAATTTGTAAATTGACTTGGGTTGGTGTTTGGCTGCATAGTCATGAGTGTATAATGCCTTCAAACTCAGACGTTCCAGAGAAAACAATCCAAGTCTGTCCAACCTCTCCTGTGGCTAATACCCTAGGGTTGCCAACTGTCCCGTATTAGTCGACACATCCCCCATATTGGGCTAAATTGGTTTGTCCCGTACGGGACCGCCCTTGTCCCGTATTTGACTGCTACTACTCGGGTCGAGGGGACTGTCGGGTCAGAGCGCCGCGTCCGGCCCCGCCTCACCCGTCCCGACGTAGTGCAGCCCGTGGAGTGCAGCAGCAGCAGCAGCACCTCGCCCGTGGCCCCGTCGGTCGGCAGCCCGGCCAGCTGTCCGACCTTCGGGCCTTCACTTACCGCTGACATCACCACCCCTCCTTCTCGTGGCCGATCATCGGTTCATGAGTTGGTTGGGGCGCCGGACTTTGCACGCGACGTCGTGCGGCCCGGGTCGAAACTCCTCAGCTGGCCCGCCGGCTGGGCTTTGTGTGCAGTCCAGCACCCGGGCCCAACTCATCATTCACCCAGCCACGGCCGAGTCGGTCAACGAATTGCTGTATTTTGACCTTTTGTCCCTTGTTTGGGAGTGAGAAAGTTGGCAACCCTATAGTACCCACTAATCTAGCCATCATGCTCTGCACCCTCTCCGAAGTCTGGCCACCCCATCTTTCCAGTGTTGAGGTGGCTAGAAATTCATGCTATAGACTAAATGTGACCTAAGCAAAATCCTATAAAACCTCATGTAAAATGGCTTCCCTAATGGGCTAGAGGCAGTAGAGTTGCTGCCTCACAGCACCAGAGTCCCGAGTTCAATCCTGACTACAGATGCTGTCTGTATGGAGTTTGCACGTTCTCCCCGTGACCTGCGTGGATTTTCTTCTTTGGTTTCCTCCCTCACTCCAAAGACGTGCAGGTTTGTGGGTTTACTGGCTTTGACTAAACGTAAAATTGTCCCTAGTGT
This sequence comes from Amblyraja radiata, assembly GCF_010909765.2. Taxonomy (NCBI): domain Eukaryota; kingdom Metazoa; phylum Chordata; class Chondrichthyes; order Rajiformes; family Rajidae; genus Amblyraja; species Amblyraja radiata. Next base: position 74,818,657 of record NC_045963.1, read on the forward strand.
GTGTACGACAGTGTGCGGGGATCGCTGGTCGGCGTGGACTCGGTGGGCCGAAGGGCCTGTTTCCACGCTGTATCTCTAAACTAAACTAAACAGTGCAGGGAGGAACTGCAGGCTAAAGGGTGAATGCCCAAGAGGAGCAGTGAAACTCCAAGAAAATCAATAAGCATTCCTAAAATTCATAACAACATTGAATCTTCAAAGCGAATGGATGTTAAAATGCGTCCTGAATTTTGAAAAATACTGTGGCGAAGTTCAATGGCACATCATTTGAGAATGTTATCAACCCAGTTTAACAGGATTACAGAGACTAAAGATTTTAGGAACAAAGGAACCACTTATCAGGGATTAATGTCGGTGGGTTTAGCCGTAAATGGAAATGTTAGAGGTAAAATAGTTTCTTGCTTTGCATCAGTAGATAAGCAAATTTCTCAGATGACTGATGCAAAGCAGGAGTCATTTGCTGAGAAGTTAAATTGATGTCAGTAGTTGAGTTTAGTTTAGTTTATTGTCACGTGTACCGAGGTTCAGTGAAAGGCTTTCTCATTGCCTGCTATCCAGTTGGCGGAAAGACAATACATGATTACAGTCGTGCCGTCCCCAGTGTACAAGTACAGACGTGATTGCTGGTCGGCATGGACTCGATGGGCCGAAGGGCCTCTTTCTATGCTGTACCTCTAAAGTCAATTACCTCCTCTGGTAAGTTGTCCCTCAGGTTCCTATAAAATCGGTTTCTCTCACCTTAAACCTATGTTGTCTGGTTCTTGATTCCCCAACCAACCTGATCTCCTGGTGGCTCAGCACTTCAACTCCCCCTCCCGTTCCGAATCCGACCTTTCTGTCCTGGGCCTCCTCCATGGCCAGAGTGAGTCCCACCGCAAGTTGGAGGAGCAGCACTTCATATTTCACTTGGGTAGTTTATACCCCAGCGGTATGAACATTGACTTCTCCAATTTCAGGTAGTCCGTGCTTTCTCCCTCCTTCCCCTCCCCTTCCCAACTCTCCCACAGCCTACTGCCTCCGCATCTTCCTTTCTTTTTCCCGCCCCCCCCCCCCGCCCCCCACATCAGTCTGAAGAAGGGTCTTGACCCGAAACGTCACCTATTCCTTTGCTCCATAGATGCTGCCTCACCCGCTGAGTTTCTCCAGCATTTTTGTCTACCTTCGATTTTTCCAGCATCTGCAGTTCTTTCTTAAACAACTGTGCATTTATCCCATCTATTCCTCTCAGGAGTTTGTAGACATCCATATAATCACCACTCATCCTCCTGTGCTCCAAAGAATAAAGTCCTAGTCTGCTCAATCTCTCTCTATAGCTCAGGCTCTCGAGCTCTGGAAACATCACCGTAACGCTTTTCTGCATCCTTTCTAGCTTAACATTTTTCTTATCACAGGGTGACCTAAACTGAACACAATACTCTGAATGTGTATATAGAGGACATAGATTTAAGGTGAGCAGAGAAAGATTTAACAGGAACCTGAGTGGCACCTTTTTTCACTGAGTGTATGGAACGAGCTGCCAGAGGAGATAGTTGAGGCAGGTACAAGAACAATATTTAAAAGACATTTGAACAGGTACATGGAGAGGAACTGTTTAGAGGGATGTGGACCAAACAAGGGCAAATGGGAGTCTTGGTCAGCATGGACGAGTTGGGCTGAAGGGCCTGATTCCATGCTGTATACCTCTATGATGCATGGGATCTTCTTTGTAGTGTTAAGACGCCTAATATTAAGAGACAAAGGAAGTAGACATTGTACAGCCAATAGAACATCGAGCAGTACAGAATAGGAACAGGCCCTTCGGCCCACATCATCTGTGCTGAACATGATGCCCAAAATCAACTTGTATATATCTGCACATAGAAGCATAGAAAATAGGTGCAGGAATAGGCCATTCGGCCCTTCGCGCCAGCACCGCCACTCAATATGATCATGGCTGATCATCCAGAATTAGTCACCTGTTCCTGCTTTCTCCCCATATCCCCTTGATTCCGTTAGCCCTAAGAACTAAATCTAACTCTCTTGAAAACATCCAGTGAATTGGCTTCCACTGCCTTCTGCGGCAGGGAATTCCACAGATTCACACTACAATCCATATCCCTCCATTCCCTGCATAACCATCTGCTTGGCCAAAAGTCTCTTAAATGCCACTGTCACATCTGCCTCTTCTACTACCTATGGCAGCACGTTCCAGGCACCCACCACATCATATTAAATAAACTTGCCCTGTGTATTAATTGTCGCCCCTCTCACCTTAAAGTTATAATTCATAAGTTCATATAATAGGAGCAGAATTAGGCCATTTGGCCCATCAAGTCTACTCCACCATTTAATCATGGCTAATCTATCTCTCCCTCCTAACCCCATTCTCCTGCCTTCTCAACATAACCCCTGACACCTGTAATAATCAAGAATCAATCTATCTCTGCCTTGAAAATATCCATTGACGGCCTCCAAAGCATTCTGTGGTAATAAATTCCACAGATTCACCGCCCTTTATTCTCTCCTGACTTTAATATTTCCATCTGGGAAAAATATTGTTTACCCAAAGGGCAGTTTCCGTGCCATATTACTCAATGCAACGGCAATACAGCTAATTTTCATAAGGTCATAAGTGATAAGAACAGAATTAAGCCTTTCGGCCCATCAAGTCTACTCCGCCATTCAGTCATGGCTGATCTATCTCTCCCTCCTAACCCCATTCTCCTGCCTTCTCCCCACAACCCCTGACACCCGCACTAATCAAGAATCTATCTATCTCTGCCTTAAAAATATCCACTGACTTGGCCTCCACAGCCTTCTATGACAATGAATACCACAGATTCACCACCCTCTGATTAAAGAAATGTCTCCTCATCTTCTTAAAAGAACGTCCTTTAATTCTGAGGCTGCGACCTCTAGTCCTAGACTCTCCCTCTAGTGGAAACACCCTCTCCACATCCACTCTATCCATGTCTTTGAATATGCTGTACATTTCAATGAGGTCCCCCCCTTATTCTTCTAAACTCCAGCGAGTAGAGGCCCAGTGCCGCCAAACACTCATCACATGTTAACCCACTCATTCCTGGGATCATTCTTGTAAGCCTCCTCTGGACCCTCTCCAGGGCCAGCGCATCCTTCCTCAGATGTGGTGCCCAAAATTTGCTCACGATACTCCAAATGCGGCCTGACCAGCGCCTTATAGAGCCTCGGCATTACATCCCTGTTTTAGTATTCTAGCTATTCCAGTTATATTTCATGTAACGTGGTGCCACCAGCAGTGACGTGGTATTGTTCAGGTTATTTGTTTGGGTGCTCTTGAATGAGGAACAAATCTAGGCTATGATTCTGGGAATAAATCCAACTACCTTTCAAATATTGTTAAGTCCAGTTTCTTGTCCACCTGACAGCATTCGAGACTCTGGTTTAATCTATTTCGAAGGCTGCAATGATAATACAGTGTTCCCTCACAGCTATCTGTCGGTTTTGATTTTGTACCTTGGTTGGTTTCTTGAGTTCAACTTCAATCATAAGGTCATAAGTGATAGGAGCAGAATTCGGCCCATCAAATCTACTCCGCCATTCAATCATGGCTGATCTATCTCTCCCCCCTAACCCCATTCTCCTGCCTTCTCCCCATAGCCCCTGATGCCCGCACTAAGCAAGACGTTCTGATTAGTATCTTTGATGTAAAGGAACCAAACCACGTCAGTCCTGACATAAGATAGACACAAAAAGCCGGAGTCACTCAGTGGGACAGGCAGCATCTCCGGAGAGAAGAAATGGGTGACGTTTTGGGGCGCGACCATTCTTCAGACAGTCTTGACCTAAGGATCGGTTGCCCTTATCTCTAAACCAACGTCCTTCTCGCATGTTACTTCTCAAAGAAACATAGAAAATAGGTGCAGGAATAGGCCATTCGGCCCTTCGAGCCTGCACCGCCATTCAATATGATCATGGCTGATCATCCAACTCAGTATCCTGTATCTGCCTTCTCTCCATACCCCCTGATCCCTTTAGCCACAAGGGCCACATCTAACTCCCTCTTAAATATAGCCAATGAACTGGCCTCAACTTCATTCTGTGGCAGAGAATTCCAGAGATTCACCACTCTCTGTGTAAAAAATGTTTTACTCATCTCGGTCCTAAAAGATTTCCCCTTTATCCTTAAGCTGTGACCCCTTGTTCTGGACTTCCCCAATATCGGGAACAATCTTCCAGCATCTAGCCTGTCCAACCCCTTAAGAATTCTGTAAATTTCTATAAGGTCCCCCCCTCAATCTTTTAAATTCTAGCGAGTACAAGCCAAGTCTATCCAGTCTTTCTTCATATGAAAATCCTGACATCCCAGGAATCAGGAATCATCTTTGGTGGGTAATAAAGGAGGGTTATTTTTTGGGTAAAATTAACCTTGGCTTCCAAGCTTTCCTCTCGGAATAATTCTACACTGAGGCCACTTTTCCCGTCTTTGTAAAAGTCGCGCACTTCTGTGCCTGCACGCTGGGGGAAAAAATGCCAGCTAATAGAATGATTGGGATGGTAATGGTAATGAATGGCTGCGCGCTTGTCAAAAGCAGGATCATCAATTAAACCTTAATGGACCCGAGTTCTGAGCATCCCAGGAATTAATTTTAAATTGATCTAAATTATTGATTGTTGCAAATGCACGCCTTCGAATCTTTCAGCTAGCTTCTGCAATTTCTGCCTAATTGAAGTGTCGGCTAAAATACTAATTCCAGAACAGTGCATCGATTTTGCATTGATTTATATCCGCCCCTGTTTACCCGTGTTAAAGTAACTAGACAAATACTTGTTGTTTATAATCACAGCAGTTGTTTGTACATGAGTTTAAGTCTCAGCCATTGTCCCCTCTAATGTAAATGCCACAAAGTTTTCAAGATGTCTTTATGCGGTGCTGGCTCGAAGGGCCAAATGGCCTACTCCTGCACCTATTGTCTATTGTCTGTAGTTCCAGTTTGATATCTTGATGGGACTGCCATATTTGCATTTGGTACTGATATCTGTGATATAGAAACATAGAAACATAGAATATAGGTGCAGGAGTAGGCCATTCGGCCCTTCAAGCCTGCACCGCCATTCAATATGATCATGGCTGATCATCCAACTCAGTATCCTGTACCTGCCTTCTCTCCATACCCCCTGATCCCTTTAGCCACAAGGGCCACATCTAACTCCCTCTTAAATATAGCCAATGAACTGGCCTCAACTACCTTCTGTGGCAGAGAATTCCAGAGATTCACCACTCTCTGTGTGAAAAATGTTTTCCTCATCTCGGTCCTAAAAGATTTCCCCCTTATCCTTAAACTGTGATCCCTTGTTCTGGACTTCCCCAACATCGGGAACAATCTTCCTGCATCTAGCCTGTCCAACCCCTTAAGAATTTTGTAAGTTTCTATAAATCCCCCCTCAATCTTCTAAATTCTAGCAAGTATTCCAGACCCTCTTTTGCTGTAATTCATATGATATAGGAGCAGAATTAGGCCATTCGGCCCATCAAGTCTAATCCGCCATTCAATCGTGGCTGACCTATCTTTCCCTCCTAACCCCATTCTCCTGCGTCACATGTCCCTATTCAGTGTAGGATAGTGTTAATGTGCGGGGATCGCTGGTCAGCGCGGACCCGGTGGGCCGAATGGCCTGTTTCCGCGCTGTATCTCTAAACTTAACTGAACTAAGGGGCACGAACATCTAAATAGTCCTTGTGGGTTACGTTGGTGAAACATTGCATTCTTTTCACCGAGAGGTAACATTTGACCCTGAAGTGATAAATATGTGACAAAACTACAGAATATTTGCAAAATAATTTCTGAAAAATTGTAAAATCTCTCATTTATAAGTGCGCCTTCTGTGCCGAAATCTGCAGCGATTACAGATAACCGATAATGCATTAATAGACACCAGCGATAAGAATTACGTGTTTAAGACTCAGCATTTTAAGAGGCTTTTAGCTAGCTACATGGAAATGGCAGGATATGGATCAACTGCAGGCAGATGAGATTAATTTATCTCGATATCATGTTTGGCACGAACATTGTGGGCCAAAATGCCTGCTCGAGTGCTGTACCGTTCTATGTTCTTCATTATGTCTAACAAAATGTTATTAGCCCCTCCAAAGTAGATTTGACCTTATCGGCGACTCCGGACTGTCAAAGCTGCCACAGTCAGACATAAAAACTGTTTTTATCCACGAGTAGTTGCTCTACTCAACAGTCAAAAATCTGTAGACTCCCTTTGATCTGGTATTTTGTTGGTTCACATGCTTGATCAATGGTGTTTTATCATTAATGTCTTATTATTATTAATGTTTAGTATTTTCTGAGTCATTTGTAACTGTCACTGTATGTCATGTTGTTACTTGTGGGCGGAGCACCAAAGCAAATTCCTTGTATGTGAATACTTGGCCAATAAACTTACTTACTTACTTATCTAATGGGATGAAATAAGGGGGAAGGTTGCAATCTGTGGCACGTTCTATACAAATGGATCGCTAGTAATAAATAAAATTGATTTCCGAGCTGAAAATACTGTTGCTTCTGTGTCGGATAGAGTTCTCAGCATTATTCAAAGGATCCAGATGTAGTCTCGTTTAGTTTCCTTTATTGTCATGTGTACTGAGGTACAGTGAAAAGCTTTGTTTCATTATGTTTGCCCAACAGGGGCAGTTGAAGCAGGGTTTCCCTGGTGACTTGTTGCCAGTTTAGTTTAGAACGGAGATGAGGAAACACTTTTTCACGCAGAGAGTGGTGAGTCTGTGGAATTCTCTGCCTCAGAGGGCGGTGGAGGCAGGTTCTCTGGATACTTTCAAGAGAGAGCTAGGTAGGGCTCTTAAAGATAGCGGAGTCAGGGGATATGGGGAGGTTTGCAGGAACGGGGTACTGATTGGGGATGATCAGCCATGATCACATTGAATGACGGTGCTGGCTCGATGGGCCGAATGGCCTACTCCTGCACCTATTGTCTATTGTCTATCCCCTTCTCATCTTAAAGCTATGCACACTAGTTTTTGACGTTTACACCCTGGGGAAAGAAAGATTCTGACTGACTACTCTTATCTATGCCTCTGAAAATGTTATATACTTCTGTTAGATCTGCCTTCTGCCTCTGATGCTCCAGAGAAAACAACCCAAGTTTGATATAAAAATAGAAACATTTGTCTTTGAATTTCATGAACCAATGATGGCACGGTGGCGCAGCGGTAGAGTTGCAGCCTTAAAACACCAGAGACCCAGGATCGATTCTGACCACGGGCGCTGTCTGTACAACGTTTGTACGTTCTCCCCGTGACTGCGTGGGTTTTCTCCGGGTGCTCCGGTTTCCTCCCACACTCCAAAGACGTACAGGTTTGTAGGTTAATTGACTTCTGTAAATTGTCAATTGTCCCTAGTGTATAGGATGCTGCTAGTGTAAGGTGATCATTGGTCGGCGCAGACTCGTTGGGCCGAAAGGCCTGTTTCCGCACTGTATCTCTAAAGCCCAAATTTTGAGTTGGGTGATCAGGGAGTCCGTTTCCCAGAAACCGTTTGCACGTAGCTTTCTTTCCCTCCACTGTTTGCAGTTTCGCTTCATTTTCTGTGTAAGAGGGAACTGCAGATGCTGGGTTGACACCGAAGATAGACACAAAATGCTGGAGTAACTCAGCGGGACAGGCAGCATCTCTGGAGAGAAGGAATGGGTGACGTTTTGGGTCGAGACTGAAGAAGAGTCACGACCCGAAACGTCACCCATTCCTTCTCTCCAGAGATGCTGCCTGTCCCGCTGAGTTACTCCAGCGTTTTGTGTCCACCTATAGCTTTACTTCTGTTCGGGATACATACCCAACTTCAGGTCTTTACTGGTCAACATATCTTCTGTGGAGCTGTAGTTCTCGGCTGATTTATTGTTCAAAATTGTTCTTCCAACAGGAACCGTCTGTGTTCGAACCAAACTGTCTTGTGAAAGTGGATGAATTTGGATTCTTTCTCACCTGGAAAAGTGATGGAAAGGTACTTCAGTTTATATTTCAACATTGGGCCAACGACTTTCCCTTCCCTGTCGACATGTTTTAGATGATATACGATACATTTATAATGTCCCATTGCGTTAAAAATAAAGAGTTGAACGATGATAATGCGGAAAATGGCTCGATTGTAATCATGTATTGTCTTTCCGCTGACTGGATAGCACGCAACAAAAGCTTTTCACTGTACCTCGGTACACGTGACAATAAACTAAAATAATTAGAATGAAGTAATTTAAATTTAAATTAAAATCATTTTAATATATTCAAAGTCAAAGACAATTTTATTCGTCACTAAGAAATCTATTTTATCGCAATTTTTTTTTGTCAAATTGTCGAAGAAATGGGCCATATGTCCTATTCAGTATCTTTAGTTTAGTTTTGAGATGCAGCATAGAAACAGGCCCTTTGACCTATCGAGTCCGCGCCGATCAACAATCCCTCGTTCACGCTATCCCTGTTTCACATCCTACACACTCGGGAACAGTTTACAGAATCCAATTAGCTTACAAACCCGCACGTCTTTGGAATGTGGGAGGGAACCCGAGCATCAGGAGAAACCCACACGGTCACAGGTAGAACATACAAACTCAAGCTCACAACAAAAAGCTTTTCACTGTACCTCGTTACCTCAAATTTGCCGTGGTTATTTTCCAAATGTGCAATTTTTCGATGACCTGATATGTCAGTCAATAACGGCGGCAGTTGCCGAATAAAAATTGCCAAGTGGGACTATCCTACACTCACTAAGGACAATTTACATTTACACCAAGCCAATTAACCTACAAACCTGTATGTCTTTGGAGCGTGGGAGGAAGATCTCGGAGGAAAACCCACGCAGGTCACGGGGAGAACGTGCAAACTCCGTACCGACAGCACCCGTAGTCAGGATCGATCCCGGGTCTCTGGCGCTGTGAGGCAGTATCTCTACCGCTGCGCCACCGTGCCGCCGTAAATAATTTAAATGGTTGTCTAACGTGGTGGAAAGTTGTGAACTGGAGCATAATTTTGGTATTTCTTTAAGGAAGGACAAGTGCTGGAATGTTCCATGGTCAACAGCATTCGATATGGGAATATCCGCAAGGTAAGAATTTCCTTTGTGTCCGTTTTCTCTTGAGTATTGAACCTAGATCGGGTGTGAATTAAATGACTCAGTGGGTGGGTGAAATAAGTCAAAATTGTCATCTTCATCGCTTAAAATAATCCATTTAGAAAATGCAAATGTTTTTCTTCTGAAAAATTGTTTTGTGCTGTTTGAGGCAGTTGGAAAAGAAGATGTGGTCTGGATGGAAGGGTGTTCTGTAGAAACAAAGAACGGCCAATGCTGTTTAATATGCAAAAGGACACAAAGTGTGCTGGAGTAACTCAGCAGATCAGGCTGCAGCTCTGGAGTGTCTGAAGAAGGGTCTCAACCTGAAACGTCACCTATTCCTTTTCTCCAGAGATGCTGCCTGACCCCGCCGAGCTACTCCAGCATTTTGTGTCAAGCTGTGGAGAAACATGGATGGATGACGTTTCGGGTCTGGACCCTAATGTGAAGAGGAATGAAGAAGGGTCTGGACACGAAACGTCAGCTATTCATTGTTCTCCAGAGATGCCGCCTGGCATCGATCGATCACTTCGATCGCCGGAGCCGTATGGAGTTGTGCGGAGCTGGTCCCGACATCGCGCGGGGCTCCGAAAAACTGACCGTGTTCAAAAATTCTGCGCGGCAACGGCCTGCCGGCCCGCAGCCACCTCGACGCCGTACGTCACGCGCGAACCTCCCGCGGACTTCGCCCGCACTTCATGTCACTCACTCGACCTCCGCGCGGCCCCCGCTTCTGGTTAGGTCGCGCTTGCCGCATGGAGTCGCTTAGGTCGCATGGAGTCGCATGCCCGTGGGACAGGCCCTTTACTCCAGTACTCTTGTGTCCTGTGGAATGTTCTGGAATGAACATTCCAGAACTGGACAGAACAGTCTGGACCCGGTTAAAGACCAACCAAAGGATATTGTGAGCTTTCCGAGCCCACTCATGCCAATAGATCTCGCTCGCAGCTAAAGGTTCCTTTGCGGCATGCATTTAATGCACAATGGTGCATTACTGCATTGTGCATTTAATGAATACAATAGAGGGTAAATTTCTACTTCAAAGTAAGCTGGGGGGGGGGGGGGGGTTTGGTGATGCCACATGAGAAGCACAAGAAAGCTGTGTTGAACGCAAAGTGCTGGAGTGACAATGGGTCAGTCAGCATCTCTGGAAAAGCTGGGATAATATAGATCTAGTGTAAGTCTGAAGAAGGGTCTCGACCCGAAACGTCACCCATTCTTTCCAGAGATACTGCCTGTCCCAACATTGTATGTCTATCTTCGATTTAAACCAGCATCTGCAGTTCCTTCCTACACATAGAACCAGAGTAAGGTGGGCACAGGCTCAATGGATCAAAGGGCCTTTTTCCACGCTATGTCTCGGAACTAAAGTAAACGTTAGATACTGAAAAGGATGTATGATCCTTCCCATTTATTGAGTCAGGACCCTTCGTCACCTATCCATGTTCTCCAGAGATGCTGCCTGACCTGCTGAGTTACTCCACCACTTTTGTGTCCTCTTGTGTCTTAATCAGCATCTGCAGTTCTTTGTTTCTACATCTGTCCCCGTTGGGATCTCAGGCTGGTGAGACACAGGAGGAAACTATCCTTGTGGAGAAGGTCTCCTTTCTTGCAATCAGTCTGAAGCATCCCCATTCGAAACACCATCTCTTCACGTTCATCCAGAGATGCCGCCTGACCTGCCCTGACCCACGGTGGCGCAGCGGTAGAGTTGCCACCTTACAGCACTTGCAGCGCCGGAGACCCGGGTTCGATCCCGACTACGGGTGCTGCCCGTACGGAGTTTGTACGTTCTCCCCGTGACCTGCGAGGGTCTTCTCCGAGATCTTCGGTTTCCTCCCACACTCCAAAGACGTACAGGTTTGTAGGTAAATTGGCTTGGTGAATATAAAAATTGTCCTTTGTATGTGTGTGTGTGTGTGTGTAGGATAGCGTTAGTGTGCGGGGATTTCGGGCCTGTTTCCGCACTGTATCTCTAAGCTAAACTAAACTGTTACTCCGGCACTTTGTGTTCTTTTTGCGTATTAACCGGCATCTGCAGTTCCTTGTTTCTACAAGAAAGCAGTGAACGCTCTTGTGTTGGTCAACCAGAGAAATACGAGAGAGTTTCGATCAAAACATAAGTGGCTAAGGTAGAAGTTAAGGAAAGGATGAAGGAGGATCCCGACCCAAACGATCAGGCAATTCCTCCAGAGATGCTGCCTGACCTGCCGAGTTACTCCAGTACTTTGTGTTCAACACAAGATTCCAGCATCTGCAGACCTTTGTGTCTCCTTGATCGCTACAGTACTTCAGAATAATTTAAACCTCTACGCCTTTACTTTAGTAAGATTTTAGAGATACAGCGCGGAAACGGGCCCTTCAGCACACCGAGTCCGTGCCGACCAGCGATACCCGCACACTAGCACTATCCTTCCCATTTGGGACAATTTACGGTGTTTACCAAAGCCAATTAACTTACAAACCTGCACGTCTTTGGAGAGTGGGAGGAAACCGGAGCACCCGGAGAAAACCCACGCAGGTCACGGGGAGAACGTACAAACTCCGTACAGACGGCACCCGTAGCCGGGATCGAACCCGGGAACGGCACTGTGAGGCAGCGACTCTCCCGTGCCGCACTGCAAAACCTGCTGCACAATTTCAGCCGAAATTTGCCGTGGTTATTTTCCCAATGTGCAATTGACATTTTTGTGAGTTAAAATAATGCCTTGAGCTGGGGTTGATGCGTTTCTTTTTCTCTCGCGGAAGGATCCCAAATTACTGTCTGCGCTGGAGGCAGTGGGAAAAGCGGAAAACGAGCTGGATGGAAGGATATTTTGCATTTGTTGCGACGCAGACCTGGTGAACATCAGCTTTACGTATCTGGTGGCTGAGAGTGCTGACACGGCCAAGGTACACAACGCCAGCACCAACACCAACACCAACACCAACACCAGCACCGACACCGACACCGACACCAGCACCGACACCAACACCGACACCGACACCAACACCAGCACCGACACCGACACCGACGCCAGCACCGACACCAACACCAACACCAGCACCAACACCAGCACCGACACCGACACCGACGCCAGCACCGACACCAGCACCGACACCAACACCAACACCAGCACCAACACCAGCACCGACACCGACACTGACGCCAGCACCGACACCAACACCAACACCAGCACCAACACCAGCACCGACACCGACACCGACACCAGCACCGACACCAGCACCGACACCGACACCAACACCGACACCGACACCAGCACCGACACCAGCACCGACACCGACAACAGCACCGACACCGACACCAGCACCGACACCGACACCAACACCAGCACCGACACCGACACCAGCACCGACACCAACACCAGCACCGACACCAACACCAACACCAGCACCAACACCAGCACCGACACCGACACTGACGCCAGCACCGACACCAACACCAACACCAGCACCAACACCAGCACCGACACCGACACCGACACCAGCACCGACACCAGCACCGACACCGACACCAACACCGACACCAGCACCGACACCGACACCGACACCGACACCAACACCAGCACCGACACCGACACCAACACCGACACCAGCACCGACACCGACACCAACACCAACACCGGCACCGACACCAGCACCGACACCGACACCAGCACCGACACCAACACCAGCACCGACACCGACACCAGCACCGACACCGACACCAGCACCGACACCGACACCAGCACCGACACCGACACCAACACCAGCACCGACACCGACACCAGCACCGACACCGACACCAACACCGACACCAACACCGACACCAGCACCGACACCAGCACCGACACCGACACCAACACCGACACCAACACCGACACCAACACCGACACCAGCACCGACACCGACACCAGCACCGACACCAGCACCGACACCAACACCGACACCGACACCAACACCAGCACCGACACCGACACCAGCACCGACACCAACACCAGCACCGGCACCGACACCGACACCAGCACCGACACCAACACCGACACCGACACCGACACCGACACCAGCACCGACACCAACACCGACACCGACACTAACACCAGCACCGACACCGACACCGACACCAACACCGGCACCGACACCGACACCGACACCGACACCAACACCAACACCAGCACCGACACCGACACCAACACCGGCACCGACACCGACACCGACACCAGCACCGACACCAACACCGACACCGACACTAACACCAGCACCGACACCAGCACCGACACCGACACCGACACCAACACTGACACCGACACCGACACCGACACCGACACCGACACCAACACCGACACCAACACCGGCACCGACACCAACACCAACACCGACACCGACACCAACACCGGCACCGACACCGACACTGACACCGACACCGACACCGACACCGACACCGACACCAACACCAACACCGACACTAACACCAGCACCGACACCGACACCAACACCAGCACCGACACTAACACCAGCACCAACACCGACACCAACACCGGCACCGGCACCGACACCGACACCAGCACCGACACCGACACCAACACCAGCACCGACACCGACACCAGCACCGACACCAACACCGACACCGACACCGACACTAACACCAGCACCGACACCAACACCGACACCGACACTAACACCAGCACCGACACCAGCACCGACACCAACACCAACACTGACACCGACACCGACACCAACACCGACACCGACACCGACACCAACACCAACACCGACACTAACACCGACACCAACACCGACACCAACACCAACACCAACACCGACACCGACACCAACACCGGCACCGACACCGACACCGACACCGACACCGACACCGACACCAACACCAACACCAGCACCGACACTAACACCAGCACCGACACCGACACCGACGCCGACACCGACACCAACACCAGCACCGACACTAACACCAGCACCAACACCGACACCAACACCGGCACCGACACCGACACCAACACCGACACCGACACCGACACCAACACCAACACCGACACCGACGCCGACACTAACACCGACACCGACACCGACACCGGCACCGACACCAACACCGACACCGACACTAACACCGACACCGACACTAACACCGACACTAACACCGACACTAACACCAACACCGACACTAACACCAACACCGACACTAACACCGACACTAACACCGACACTAACACCAACACCGACACCGACACTAACACCGACACTAACACCGACACTAACACCAACACCGACACTAACACCGACACTAACACCAACATCGACACTAACACCAACACCGACACCAACACCGACACTAACACCGACACCGACACTAACACCAACACCGACACTAACACCGACGCCGACACTAACACCGACACCGACACTAACACCGACACCGACACTAACACCGACACTGACACCGACACTAACACCGACACTAACACCGACGCCGACACTAACACCGACACTAACACCAACACCAGCACCAGCACCAGCACCAACACCTCCATCAGTCTGAAGATGGATCTCAACCAGAAACGTCACCCATTCCTTCTCGCCAGAGATGCTGCCTGTCCCGCTGAGTTACTCCAGCTTTTTGTGTCTGCCTTTGCAGTAAACCAGCAGTTCCTTTGTACACACTAGTTCCATGTAATCCCACCCTCTCATCCACTCTCTACACATCAGAGGCAATTTACAGAGGCCAATTAGCCAACGTTCTTGGGATGTAAGAGGAATCCGGAGCGCCCATTGCGGTCGCAGGGAGAATGTGCAAACTCCACACAGACAGCACCTGAGGTCAGGATCGCACCCACAGCTCTGGTGTTGTGAGGCAGTGGCTCGACCAGCTGTATCGCTATGCCTAATTGCTGAGGAATTTTGTAAGCATTTCGTAAGAGGGAGTTAGCGTGTTAGGTGACTGTTAACTGGAATTGTTGCAACGATGAGAAATAGCGTTTGATGGCACTGGGCCTGTACTCGCTGGAGTTTAGAAGGATGAGGGGTCACCTCGTTGAAACTAACCGTATAGTGAAAGGCCTGGATAGAGTGGATGTGGAGAGGATGTTTCCACTAGTGGGAGAGCCTCAGAATTAAAGGACATACCTTAGAAAGGAAATGAGGAGGAATTTCTTTAGTCAGAGGGTGGTGAATCTGTGGAATTCTTTGCCACTGAAGGCTGTGGAGGCCAAGTCAGTGGGTACTTTTCAGGTGGAGATTGACAGATTCTTGATTAGTACGGGTGTCAGGGGTTATGTGGAGAAGGCAGGAGAATGGGGTTGAGAGGGAGCGATATATCAGCCATGATTGAATGGCGGAGTAGACTTGATGGGCTGAAGGGCCTAATTCTGTTCCTAGAACTTATGAACAGCGTTTGACCGTCAAATGTTCATAAGGAATAGGAGTAGAATTAGGCCATTCGGCCCATCAAGTCTACGCCGCCATTCAATCATGGCTGATCTATCTCTGCCTGCCACGCTGATGCAATAAGTAGTCCATTACAACGAAAAGAAATATTCCAAAAACCTTTTACCTTTTATATCTTTCAGCATTGGGTTGAGGGATTGAAATCGATTGTCCACAACTTCAAAGCGAACAGTGTCTGCCCTATGACCTGCCTCACAAAACAGTTAAGTTTAATCTTTATAATTTCCTTGCTTAAATTGTAAAATAATAACCAATGTAATTGCTAAGTATTGGATTTAATTTATGCATTGTGCATGCTTATATTCTGCTTGGAGACTTTTTTTTATTAATCCTACGCATACAGAGTAAGTTGAATAAAGAAGAATTGGCTGAACTGAAAAATGATTTGCAAAATTGGTGTTGCTAATATTAAATTTGCGTCTGAATGATATTGCGTTCGGTTTCATTAAAACAATAAGAACTAGTTTTAAAGGGCCTGTCCCACTTTACGAGGTAATTCATGAGCTCTCCCGAGCTTAAAAAAAATCAAACTCGTGGAAAGTACGTAGCGGGTACGTCGGAGCTCGGGGACGTCTCTTAGCAGCTCGTAACGCTAACGGCAGGTACTCGGGAAACGCGGTGAGCTCGGGAAGATTTTTCAACATGTTGAAAAATGTCCACGTGAGCCCCGAGTACCTACGTGCAGCTGTCACCGTAATTCTCCAAGTTCGAATCAGGGGAAACTCCAGAGAACTCTTGAATTACATCGTACAGTGGGACAGGCCCTTAAATATGAAATCAGTAACAAACACGGCACGGTGGCGCAGCGGTAGAGTTACTGCCTCGTGCCGCTAGAGAACCGGGTTCGATCCCGACTACGAGTGCTGTCTGTACTGAGTTTGTACGTTCTCCCCGTGAACCTGCGTGGGTTTTCTCCGTGATCTCCCACACTCCAAAGACGTACAGGTTTGTAGGCTAATTGGTTTCGGTAAAGTTGTACAGTCAATTGTCCCTCGTGGGCGTAGGATTGTGTTAATGTGCTGGTCGCTGCGGACACGGTGGGCCGAAGGGCCTGTTTCCGCGCTGTATCTCTAAACTAAACCAACTATTTTGTGAAGAGCGTTTTTTTGGAGGTATAAAAAAGACACCAAGTGCTTTTGTGTAACTCGGTGTGTGTGTGTCCTGGTGTAACTCAGCGGGTCAGGCAGCCTCTCTGGAGAACATGGATAGGTGACGTTTCAGATCTGAAGGAGGGTCCTAACATGAAACGGCACCTACCATGGATCGGTGACATCTCAAGGCAGGCAGCATCTCTGAAGAACATGGATAGGTGACATTTGGATAGTTAACATTACTTGTTAGCGTTTTATGATGTTTTTAATCATATTTTAACATCTATTTGAATGTGAAAAGGTTAAATGCTTTTAAATATATATATAATGGAATCCTCGATTAGGTTATAGCTTCGTCTCAAGCAGGCCTTCTCCAGTAGATTGATAAGAGAGAGAGATAAGCCCAGGTTGCTGTGTATTGAGACAATGACTAATGCCTTTGAAATGTGTCTACCAATTGATGAGAGAGAGAAGCCCAGACTTGTCCCAGTGAGGTATATTGAGACAATGACTGATGCCTTTAAAATGTCTTATCTTGAAAGCACCCCTTTCCAGCATCTGCAGTTCCTTCTTAAAAACTGATAGGATGCCTTTGATGTGCGACTGCTGATTGACAAGAAACAAACTCAACCGCATCCTGTGGTGATTTGTATTGACTGTATCTCTGACCATGACTTACATCTTTGGAATGTGCTTTAGTGACAAAAACACAGTATAAAATACCATGTAATTCTTTGTTTATGGAAGTGGTGACATGAGGAGAGTCACGTGCCTGTGTTGCTTACTTGGCTGCTGTCCTCGCCACTTCCATCAACCGATAATAAGTAAAGTTTGAGATTCAAGAGAGTTTATTGTCATGTGTCCCTGATAGGACAATTATATTCTTGCTTTGCTTCAGCACAACAGAACATAGTAGGCATTGACTACAGAACAGATCAGTGTGTCCATATACCATTATATACGTATATACACACATGAATAAATAAACTGATAATATGCAAATAACAGATAATGGGGTATTAATGTTCAGAGTTTGTCCAAGCCAAGTTGCATCTAACTAACCGTTTTGTGAGTTATCTGTTTAGTAAGTAGTGAACCTTTATCAAATGTTTTTTTAAATGTCCGTGATGCGGGCCATCAGGGTGTTTGAGGAGTGGCAGGGTGGAGGAGTGGCAGGGTGGCGCAGCGGTAGTGCTGCTGCCTCGCAGCGCCAGAGACCCCAGTTCAATCCTGACCTCAGGTGCTGTCTGTGCGGAGTTTGTCAGTTCGCCCCGTCACCGTGTGAGTTTTCTCTCACATCCCAAAGACGTGCAGGTTTTTCGGCTAATTGCCCTCTGTAAATTGCCCCTCGCGTGTAGTGAGTGGGTGAGAAATTGGGATAACGTAGAACTGAGTGGACTCAGTACAAAATGGCCATTTATAATGGTAGCAAGGTGCTGGAGGAACTCAGCAGGTCAGGCAGCATCTGTGCAGGGGATGGATAGGTATTTCAAGTCGGGCCGTTTCTTCAGACTCATTTTATTAGTCGTAAATAGCACTTTTTCCTCGAGTGGACATTAAGTGCTGGAGTAGCTCCACGGGTCAGGCAGCATCTGTGGAGCGTAAAAGCCCTCTCCCACATACGATTTCATTCAAGAGTTCTCCCGAGTTTAGCCCCGATTCGAACTCGGGGATTTACGGTAATGGCCGCTCGCAGGTACTCGGGGGGGCTCTGGTGGACATTTTTCAACAAGTTGAAAAAAAATCTTCACGAGTCTTTCAGAGCTTACCCCGTTTCCCAAGTACCTGCCGTTAGCGTTACGAGCCGCTAAGAGACGTCCCCGAGCTCCGACGTACCCGCTACGTACATTCGACGTGCTTACCACGAGCTTGATTTTTTTGTAAACTCGGGAGAGCTCTTGAATGAACTCGTACAGTGGGACAGGGCTTTTAGGATAGGTAAAGTTTTGGGTCAAGACCCTTCTTCAGACGTATTCTCCAGAGATGCTGCCTGACCTGCAGAGTTACTCCTGTCCTTCCATGTGTAGGAAGGAACTGCAGATGCTGGTTTACACCGATGACAGACACAAAGTACTGGAGTAACTCTGCGGGACAGGCAGCATCTCTGGAGAGAAGGAATGGGTGACTTTTCGGATCGAGACCCTTCTTCAGACTCTGTGTGAATGGGTGATCGATGGTCGGCATGGGCTGTTCTGTTAGAGGTTCTATTTATCCGTGTGATCTCAGAGGATGTTTTAACGCAGCCCAGAACACAATCCATTACCCCACTAATTTTTCTTGCAACCTTCTCTCCCCATATTCCCATCACCTCCACCCACAGTTTCGGATCGAGTTTGAAGAATAGCGAAAGGCCTGGATAGAGTGAATGTGGAGAGGTTGTTTCCACTAATGGGAGAGTCAAGGACTAGAGATCACAGCCACATAATTAAAGGACATTCTTTTAGGAAGTAGTTGAGGAGGAATTTATTTTGTCACAGGGTGGTGAATCTGAGGAATTCTTTGCCACAGAAGGCTGTGGAGGCCAAGTCAGTGGATATATTTAAAGCAGAGATAGATAGATTCTTGATTGGTATGGGTGGCGGAGGTTATGGGGAGAAGGCAGGAGAATGGGGTTAGGAGGGAGAGATAGATCAGCCATGTTTGAATGGCGGAGAAGGCTTGATGGGCCGAATGGCCTAATTCTGCTCCCATCACTTATGAACTTATGATCTTATGAAGAAGGGTCTCGACCTGAAACGTCACCCATCCCTTCTCTCCAGCCATGCTGCCTGTCCCGCTGAGTTACTCCAGCACTTGTGTCTGTCGTGCTGCTTCCATCCTCCTGTCTGGCCCGGAGTTGATAAATAATAACATGAATGATTTTTTTTTTCTTCTTTCAGCTGGATGAGATTATCGTTTCTGACTAATGTAAATGGAAAGATTCCAGTAAGGAGGTGAGAAATTCTGTCCTACTTAGGGCATTTAGGGCGCTTCGAGGAAGTGGGCAGCACGGTGGCGCAGCGGGAGAGCTACCGCCTCACAGCGCCAGAGATCCTGTGCCAGGTGCTGCCTGTACGGAGTTTGTACGTTGTCCCTGTGACCTGCGTGAGTTATCTCTGGGTATTCCGCTTTCTCCCTCACTCCCCAGAGACATACATCTTTGTAGGTTAATTGGCTTGTTATAAATTTAAATTGTCCCCTACTATATGCAGGATAATGGAAGTGCGCGAGGATCGCTGGTCGCTGCGGTGTTTCCGTGCTGTATCTCTAAACTAATCTAAATTAAAGTGCTTATTGGTTTATTGCAGTGAGATACAGATCCACCACAGATTTTTGAGTCCAGAGTCTTGCCGGATTATCCGTTTTGCCGGAGGTCACGGTCTCCGAGAGGAGTGCGATGGTACCGGAATGTTCCAGAGCTCCGACCACAGGGGGCAAATTCCGCCCGCCGATCGGCTGCGCAAGTCCCGATGTGGTCGGGATTGGCCCCCTCACCCAGCCTAGGGAACACATTTTCGGGGGGGGGTACTTCCGTGGGGTGGATTTCAAGCAGGCTCTCGTAGACGAGATGGAGAGACCAGTGGAAGTCAGCGGAACCATCTAGGCTACACCAGTACATCAATGACCCCCATGGACGTCCCCGGCCAGGACCTGCCCCGAAAGCAGTGGACAACCCTCAACCGCTTGAGGACAGGCGTTGGACGCTATGGAGTAGCGATGAAGAGGTGGGGCATCGTGGACAGCGAGCGCCTCCTGCGAGTGTGGGGACCCAACACAGACAGTGGAGCACAGAGTCACCAGTTGCCCCAAACACCGGCCACCGAATGGTGAACGAGGTCTGATTGCCCTGGAGCTGCAGGTCTAAAAGACATACGACAGAAGAAGAATAATAATAATAATAATGGATGGGATTTATATAGCGCCTTTCTAATACTCAAGGCGCTTTACATCGCATTATTCATTCACTCCTCAGTCACACTCGGTGGTGGTAAGCTACTTCTGTAGCCACAGCTGCCCTGAGGCAGACTGACGGAAGCGTGGCTGCCAATCTGCGCCTACGGCCCCTCTGACCACCACCAATCACACACACATTCACACACATTCACACACAGGCAAAGGTGGGTGAAGTGTCTTGCCCAAGGACACAACGACAGTATGCACTCCAAGCGGGATTCGAACCGGCTACCTTCCGGTCGCCAGCCGAACACTTAGCCCATTGTGCCATCTGTCGTCCCTAAGAAGCACCTATTGTCTATTGAAATGTTGCAGAGAAGATTTATGAGGATGTTGCTGGGACTCCAATGCCTGAGCTTTCAGGAGAGGTTGAGCAGGCTGGGACTCTATTCCTTGGAGCGCAAGAAGATGAGGGGTGAAGGTGTACAAAATCATGAGGTGACTAGATCGGGTAAACGCACGGTCTTTTGCCCAGAGTAAGGGAATCGAGAACCAGAGGATATAGGTTTAAGGTAAGGGGGAAAGATTTAATAGGAACCTGAGGCCTAACATTTTTACACAAAGGGCGACAGGTGTGTAGAACGAGCTGCCGGAAGAGATAGTTGAGGCAGGTACTATCATAATGTTTAAGAGATATTTGCCCAGGTACATGGATTGGATAGGTGTAAAGGCTATGATTCAAGCATGAGCAAGTGTGACTAGTGTGGATGGGGCCTGTTGGTCAGCGTGTGCAAGTTGGGCCGAAGGGCCTGTTTCCACATTGTACTGCTATCCGGGCACATGGCTATTTCACCAAAGGCAAATCATCGAAGAGTGGACTGTGGATGGTATTGGTTCAACAAACTCCAGTGTGCATTATTTGGCTTCAATAACTTAGTTTTGCAAGTGTAAATTGGCGTGACTAGGTGGATAAAATGAGAACAATCCAAACTCACTTTTTGGAGATAAGCGGGCAGGCAGTTACTCCTAAGAATCCAGAGTCTGTGAGCATTTGGTTGTCATTTTGTTTTCCAGTATTACCAGAACTTTTGCATCAGGCAAGACAGAAAAGGTGATATTTCAGGTATTGAAAGAGCTCGGTTTTCCAAGTGGCAAGGTAAGTTTTTTTGGATCCTTGAATTTGCCTTCCCTCTTTTAATGTTAATGAAATATAGTGTGGAAATAATTATTACAACAGATTCTTATTAATCATTTCCCCATTCACCATTCACCTGGAGTGATACAGTGTGGAAACAGGCCCTTCGGCCCAACTTGCCCACACCGACCCACATGTCCCAGCTACACTAGTCCCACTTGTCTGCGTATGGCCCATATCCCTCCAAACTTGTCCTATCCATGTACCTGTCTAAAGGGCCTGTCCCACTTTCAAGACCTTTTTTACTCATGGACATTTTTCATCAGGCTAGAAAAAACGCCCCGACCTACTTGATGCCATGAGTACCTGCGACTAGCATCACGGCCTGCTACGACCTACCTACGACCTCCTACCGACCATGCTGCGAGTATGAGTCAAGGGCAAACTCGGCAGAGGTCGTGAATTAGGTCGTGAAAGTGGGACAGGCCCTTTAACTGTTTCTTAAACGTTGGGATAATCCCAGCCTCAACTACCTCCTCTGGCAGCTCGTTTCATACACCCACCACCCTCTGTGTGAAAACATTACCACTCAGATTCTTATCAATCATTTCCCCATTCACCTTAAACCTATGTTCTCTGGTCCTCGATTCCCCTACTCTGGGCAAGGGGCTCTGTGCGTCTGACCGATCTATTCATCTCAGGATTTTTATACACCTCAATAAGATCACCCCTTATCCTCCTCCGCTCCAAGGAATAGAGTCCCAGCCTACTCAACCTCTCCCGATATGCATTAGATATATTGTTCACTGTGGGATGGTGAAAACGAGTTATACAGACAATGAAACTCACCAGGACGGCAGTGAAACTAGTGCAATGACATTGAAAATGATAATTATTTATAGTGGTCAATAGGTTGGTTCTATAGTACGGTTTCGCACTATCCTGTTACTAGCTTCCAAGGTCTAGTCCTCTCAATACCCAAGGTATAGTCCTCTCAAATTTTATTGCTTCACCCTTGGTGATGATGGCTGCAACAACCAAGGCCCTGAACTTGGGAATTCCCTCCATATGCCTTCCGAGATGTTTTCGAGAGGGTGCAAATGTGGGAAGGGATGTCACCCCAGGGTGCCACACGAGTGGCAAGGGCGCTGGGTCATAAGGTCATAAGTAACAGGGGAAGAATTAGGCCATTCGGCCCATCAGGTCTACCTCGCCATTCAATCATGGCTGATCTATCTCTCCCTCCTCACCCCATTCTCCTGCCTTCTCCCCATAACCCCTGTCAGCCGTACTAATCATAGAAACATAGAAGGTAGGTGCAGGAGTAGGCCACTCGGACCTTCGAGGCAGCACCACCATTCAATATGATCATGGCTGATCATCCAAAATCAGTACACCGTTCTCCCCATATCCCTTGATTCCATTAGCCCGAAGAACTAAATCTAACTCTCTCTTGAAAACATCCAGTGAAATGGCCTCCACTGCCTTCTGTGGCAGAGAATTCCACAGATTCGCAACTCTCTGGGTGAAGAAATGTTTCGTCATCTCAGTCCTAAATGACTTACCCCTTATTCTTAAACTGTGACTTGCTTTCTCTGCTTTAAAAATATCCACTGACTTGGCTTCCACGGCCTTCTGTGGCAAAGAATTCCCACCCTCTGACTAAAGAAATTCCTCCTCATCTCCTTCCTAAAGGAACGTCCTTTTATAATTAAAGGTAGACAAAAATGCTGGAGAAACTCAGCGGGTGAGGCAGCACCTATGGAGAGAAGGAATAGGCGACGTTTCGGGTCGAGACTCACCTTCAGACTGAAGACCTGATATGTCGCCTATTCCTTCGCTCCAGAGATGCTGCCTCACCCGCTGAGTTTCTCCAGCATTTTTGGCTGCCTTGGATCTTTCCAGCATCTGCAGTTCTTCTTACACATCCTTTTATCATTATGGTTTTTGGAAACACTGCCAATTAAAATTCCTTGTATGTTGCAAAACATACTTGGCTAATAAAATATGATTATGAATAATGAATGTATGTACAGCCATGGAGAATGCCAGAGGAATTTTGCACAGTTCATGATTTGTAAATATTTTTAATTCCAAATAAAGTTTGTTTTGATATTTCTTTGAGAGGAGATGTTTACCAAAATGCTGGCTGGATGAAAGGGTTTCAGCTCCAGGGAGAGGTTGGATAGACTTGGATTGTATTCGCTGGAACATCAGAGGTTGAGGGGAGACTTAAAAGAAGTTATGAGAGGAATAGATATGATAGAGAGGCAGAACCTTGTTCCCAGGGTGGAAGTGTCCAACCATAGAGGCCATAGCTATATATTGAGAGGGAGAAGGTTTAAAGGAGATATGCGGGAAGGCAGATAGTGGCATTTAAGATTAAGAGGCTTTTTGATAAGCAGATAGAAGTGCAGGGAATAGAGGAAAAGGAATATGGCAGGAAACATGTTCCCGATGTTGGGGGAGTCCAGAACCAGGGGCCACAGTTTAAGAATAAGGAGTAAGCCATTTAGAACGGAGACGAGGAAACACTTTTTCTCACAGAGATTGGTGAGTCTGTGGAATTCTCTGCCTCAGAGGGTGGTGGAGGCAGGTTCTCTGGATGCTTTCAAGAGAGAGCTAGATAGGGCTCTTAAAAATAGCAGAGTCAGGGGATATGGGGAGAAGGCAGGAACAGGGTACTGATTGTGGATGATCAGCCATGATCACATTGAATGGCGGTGCTGGCTCGAAGGGCTGAATGGCCTACTCCTGCACCTATTGTGTATTGTTATGAACAATATATAGTCCCTGCCTCAACTACCTCCTCTGGCAGCTCGCACACAGATTCTTATTAATCTTTTCCCCACTCACCTTAAACCTATGTCCTCTGGTCCTCGATTCCCCTACTCTGGGCAAGGGGCTCTGTGCATCTACCCGATCTATTCATCTCATGATTTTATACACCTCAATAAGATCACCCCTCATCCTCCTGCACTCCAAGGAATAGAGACCTCTCCGGATAGCTCTCCCTATGTACATTAGCTACATTGTTCGCTGCGGGGAAGGTGATAACGAGTTATACGGACAATGAAACTTACCAGGACGACAGTGAAACTAGTGCAATGACTCGAGTGGGGAGAGACGGAGAGAGAGGGGATGCAAGGGTTACTCGAAACTGAGACTGTTCAAAATGCTTCAAAGAGATTCAAATAATTAAAACAAAATAATTTTTAAAAGCTAATTAAAAATTAAACTTTTATTTAATAATACCTTAAAGCAATAGAAATTAATTGAAAAAACTAAATAAAATAATGGAATGTAAATTTTCTGCTGTGTTTCAATCAATATAGGCAGCCCCGTGAACAGGGTCACATTGCACACATTAGCCATTCTAGTAGGAAGGCTAATGCCCCTGTCCCACTTAGGAAACCTGAACAGAAACCTCTGGAGACTTTGCGCCCCACCCAAGGTTTCCGTGCGGTTCCCGGAGGTTTTTGTCAGTCTCCCTACCTGCTTCCACTACCTGCAACCTCCAGCAACCTCCGGGAACCGCACGGAAACCTTGGGTGGGGAGCAAAGTCTCCAGACGGGTTTCCGTTCAGGTTTCCTAAGTGGGACAGGGGCATTAGGGACTATTTGCCAAGAGCATAATAATAATAATAATGGATGGGATTTATATAGCGCCTTTCTAATACTCAAAGCGCTTTACATCGCATTATTCATTCACTCCTCAGTCACACTCAGTGGTGGTAAGCTACTTCTGTAGCCACAGCTGCCCTGGGGCAGACTGATGGAAGCGTGGCTGCCAATCTGCGCCTACGGTCCCTCCGACCACCACCAATCACTCACACACATTCACACACATTCACACACAGGCAAAGGTGGGTGAAGTGCCTTGCCCAAGGACACAACAACAGTATGCACTCCAAGCGGGATTCGAACCGGCTACCTTCCGGTCGCCAGCCGAACACTTAGCCCAGCCGAACACTTAGCCCATTGTGCCATCTGTCGCATACAACAGTGCACGGTGGCGCAGTGGTAGAGGTGCTGCCTCTCAGCGTCTGAGACCCGGGTTCGATCCTGACCCGGGTTCGGTGCTGTCTGTGCGGAGTTGGTACGTTCACCCCGTGACCGTGTGGGTTTCCTCTGGGAGCCCCGGCCTCCTCCCACACTCCAAAGACGCACAGTCCGGCAGTGGTGGGGACCTCAGGTGCACCAGCTGAAGGCTTTGTGGGGAAAGCACAAAGTGCTGGTGTAACTCAGCAGCTCAGGCAGCATCTGTGGAGAAAATGGCCAGGAGACGTTTTGGGTTTTCACCCTTCTGAAAAAGGGTCTCGACCCAAAACGTCACCCATTCATTCGCTCCAGAGATACTGCCTGTCCTGCTGAGTTACTCCAGCATTTTGTGTCTATATTGAGCATAGACATTGGGAGGTCCTGCTAGAGTTGTATAAGACGTTGGTGAGGCTGCATTCGGAGTAGAGTGTTCAGTCTTGGTCAATCCGCTGTGGGAAGAATGCTACTTAGCTAGAAAGGGTGCAGAGAAGATTTACAAAGATGTCATCAGGACCTGGGGTCCTGAGCTATAATAATAATAATAATGGATGGGATTTATATAGCGCCTTTCTAATACTCAAGGCGCTTTACATCGCATTATTCATTCACTCCTCAGTCACACTCGGTGGTGGTAAGCTACTTCTGTAGCCACAGCTGCCCTGGGGCAGACTGACGGAAGCGTGGCTGCCAATCTGCGCCTACGGCCCCTCCGACCACCACCAATCACTCACACACATTCACACACAGGCAAAGGTGGGTGAAGTGTCTTGCCCAAGGACACAACGACAGTATGCACTCCAAGCGGGATTCGAACCGGCTACCTTCCGGTTGCCAGCCGAACACTTAGCCCATTGTGCCATCTGTCGTCCCGAGGGAGGGGTTGGGTAGGCTAGGGCTGTATTCCTTGTCATACAGGAGGCTGAGGGGTGATCTTATAGCGTTGCAAAACATCATGAAGGGAATAGATAGGGGGGATGCATAGAGTCCTTTACCTAGAGTAGGGAAATCAAAAACTAGAGGACAGAGGTTTAAGACGAGAAGGCCAAGGCCATCAGACTGAAGAAGGGTTTCGGCCCGAAACGTTGCCTATTTCCTTTGTTCCATAGATGCTGCTGCACCCACTGAGTTTCTCCAGCATTTTTGTCCAAGGCCAAGATTTAAATGGGAACCTGAGGGGCATCCTTTTCACCCTGTAGGTGGTGGGTATGTGGAACGAGTTGCCAGAGGAGGTAGTTGAGGCAGGAACTATAACAACATTTAAAAGACACAGGATAGATACGTGAATAGGAAAGGTTTAGAGGGATATGGGCCAAAGCGCAGGCAAATGGGACGAGCTTACATGGGTATCAGGGTCAGCAGAGACGTGTTGGGCCGAAGAATTTTGTAAGTTTCTATAAGATCCCCCCTCAATCTTCTAAATTCTATCGAGTACAAGCCGAGTCTATCCAGTCTTTCTTCATATGAAAGTCCTGCCATCCCAGGAATCAGTCTGGTGAACCTTCTCTGAACTCCTTCTATGGCAAGAACGTCTTTCCTCAGATTAGGAGACCAAAACTGTACGCAATACTCCAGGTGTGGTCTCACCAAGACCCTGTACAACTGCAGTAGAACCTCCCTGCTCCTATACTCAAATCATACGTTCCAATAGCCGACTTACCGAGGTAGCCTTTGCGGGCCGGTTTCTCGGCACCCCTGGCGGAACATTCCGGTACCCTCTGTTTGTATATCGGCAGTGGGCCTGCATCTCACTCCCTACATACTCTCTGTAAAACCTCACCTCCCTTCCTACCCGTGTCGTGGCTACCAACATAGGTGAGGCAGCAACTCTACCGCTGCTCCAGACCTTGACTGCAGCCACAGAAATACACATCTGCCTCCCCGGACTATCATTTTGTGCAGAATACTCTTGTGCGGGTGGAGTAAGGTGGATATTCAGATTACTCTGAGATCTTATGACCAATTTTATTTCAGGCCACGATACTATTTTCATTGCATTACTGATAAGAAAATATAAAAGCTGTCAGTATTATATTGATTTCATCTAATCATGTTATTAATAAGCTTGATAGGTTAATAAATCTTCAAATAAATATTAATGATATTCTCTCATGTCTTACAGATTGATGAAATTGAGCCAGCTGTTTTCACCTTTGATAAGTTTTATGCACTAACTCAAAAAATTTGCCCACGCACTGACATCGAAGAACTATTCAGGACACTGTAAGTGTTTAATTATTCGGAATGGGTAGTGATTATTAATTAACGATGTCACGGAGGCGCAGTGGTCGAGTCGCTGCCTTACAGCGCCAGAGACCCGGGTTCCATCCTGACAACATGAAGTTTGCCCGTACGGTGTTTGCACGTTCTCCCCGTGACCTGCGTGGGTTTTCTCCGGGTGCTCCGGTTTCCTCCCACACTCCAAAGATGTCCAGGTCTACAGGTTAATTGGCTTGGTGTAAATGTAAATTGGCCCGAGTGTAGGAAGGAACTGCAGATGCTGGTTTAAACTGAAGACGGACACAAAAAGCCGGAGTAACTCAGTTAGGGTTAGGGTTAGGGTTAGGGTTAGGGTTAGGGTTAGGGTTAGGGACAGGTAGCATCTCTGGAGAGAAGGAATGGGTGACGTTTTGGGTCGGAAGAAGGGTCTCGACCCGAAATGTCAACCATTCTGTCCCTCCAGAGTTTCTGCCTGTCCCGCTGAGTTGCTCCAGCATTTTGTGTCAATTGTTCCTAGTGTGTGTAGAATAGTGTTAGTGTGCGGGGATTGCTGGTCAGTGCGGACTCGATGGGCCGAAGGGACTGTTTCCACTCTGTATCTCTACACTAAACTAATTGAAGCTCCAGACGGTTTATTAATGCATTAATAAGAGCAGCATTTATGGGAATATAACAGACATTGGAGGGCAAGATGTGTCTTTGGGTACGGGCAGTGAATGCATGTTTCGTGTGTTGGCAGCTTTCTGCATTCACATCTGTATGTTTAGTTCCACTGCAAGTTTAGTTTAGTTTGGAGATACAGCGCGGAAACTATCCCTTCGGGCCCACCGAGTCCGTGCCGAACAGCGATCGCCGCACACTAACACTATCCTACGCACACTAGGGACAATTTACAATTTTTACCGAAGCCAATTAACCGACAAGCCTGCACGTCTTTGGAGTGTGGGAGAAAACCGGAGCACCCGGAGAAAACCCACGCAGGTCACGGGGAGAATGTGCAAACTCCATGCAGGCAGTACCCGTGGTCGAGATCGAACCTGCGTCTCTGGCGCAGTGAGGCGGAAACTCTGCCGCTGCACCACCGTGATGCCACGTGCAAGTGTTGTACTTTTGTTGCCCGCTAACCAGTCAGCGGAAAGGCAATACATGCCTGCAATCGAGCCGCCCACAGTGTGCAGATACATGACATCTGGGCGATGCTGTTTTTAAAATCTCTTTTCACTAAGAGAGGACATGGCATGTTGACCCATATGTTGTTACAGTACTTGTTATGATAAATTAATAGTGGCATTGAAAACATAACAAATATTTATTTAATTTAACCTTAACAATTAATCTAGTGTGGAGCGCAGCTGGATTTATTCTGCATCTGCTGGACTAACAGTCATTTGTTAATCTATGCTGCTAGTTTAGATAAAATATTAACTTAATGCAACATCGTGGGATATATCATGCTATGGGTCCTGTTAGTTCAGTCTAGTTTATTGTCACGTGTACCGAGGTACAGTGAAAAGCTTTTGTTGAGTGCTAACCAGTCAGCAGAAAGACAATACATGATTACAATCCAGCCATTCGCAGTGTACAGATACATGACAAGGGAATAACGTTTCGTGCAAGATAAAGCTGGCAAGGTTCGATCAAGGATAGTCCGAGTGGGTCACCAAAGAGGTAGATAGTAGTTCAGCGCTGCTCTCTGGTTGTGGTAGGATGGTTCAGTTGCCTGATAACAGCTGGGAAGAAACTGTCCCTGAATCTGGAGGTGTGTGCGTTTTCACACTTCTATAGCTTTTGCCCGATGGGAGAGGGGAGAAGAGGGAGTGGCCGGGGTGAGACTGGTCCTTGATTATGCTGCTGGCCTTGTCGAGGCAGCGTGAGGCGTAGATGGAGTCAGTAGAAGGGAGGTTGGTTTGGGTGATGGTCCACAATTATCTGCAATTTCTCGCAGTCTTGGATGGAGCTGTTCCCAAACCGTGCTGTTGTGCCCCCTGATCAAATGCTTTCTATAGTGCATCTGTAGAAGTTGATGAGAGCTGTAGGGGACATGCCAAACTTCATAAGCCTTCTAAGGGAGTAGAGGCGTTGATGCCAAAAAGTATGTGACCTGGTGAGTTGGACCTTTCCATTAGTTTAGTTTAGTTTAGTTTATATAGATACAGCATGGAAACAGTCCCTTCGGTCCACTGAGTCCGCACCGATCAGCGATCCCCGCACACTAACACCGTCCTACACACTCGAGGGACAACGTACAACTACTCCCAGCCAATTAACCTACAAACCTGCACGTCTTTGGAGTGTGGGAGGAAACCGATGACCTCGGAGAAAACCCACGCGGTCACGGGGAGAATGTACAAACTCCGTACAGTCAAGCACCCGTAGTCAGCATTGAACCGGGGTTTCTGGCGCTGGATGCACCATAAGGCAGCAGCTGTACCGCTGCGCCACCGTGCCGCCCTGTGTAATTGTGTAAAAAGAATCTTGAAATAATAAATAATTGCACTGTACTAACTGAAAGCCACATCAAAGGCTCGCTGTCAGAAATACTTGGTATTGGAGTCATACAGCGTTTAAACAGGCCCTCTGGTTAACTCGTCCCTGCTGACCAAGATGCCCCATTTGTCCACGTTTGGTCCAAATCCCTCGACACCTTTCAATAGACAATAGACAATAGGTGCGGGGGAGTAGGCCATTCGGCCCTTCGAGCCAGCACCGCCATTCAATGTGATCATGGCTGATCATCCACAATCAGTACCCCGTTCCTACCTTCTCCCTGTATCCCTTAACTCCTTTTGTAATTTTGAATAGAACTTGAGTAGAATGGCACATGGGCGCAGAGGTAGAGTTGCGAAACCCAGGTTCGACCCTGACCACGGGTGCCATCTGTACAGCGTTTGTGCATTCTCCCAGTGACCGCGTGGGTTTTCTCCGGGTACTCCGGTTTTCTTCTTGCACTCCAAAGACGTGCACGGTTTGTGGGCTAATTGGCTTCTGCAAATTGCCCGTAGCGTGTACGATAAAAGTGGCGCAAGGGTTGTCGCTGGTCGGCGCGGACTCGGCGGGCTGTTTCCACGGTGATGTTTCAGGTCGGGACCCTTCCTCAGACCGAGAGTCAGGGGAGAGGAAAACAAGAGATGGGAAAAAGGTACACAGAACAAACGAATGAAAGATATGCAGAAGGACAAAGCAAAGCCAGCAACGATGATCAAGAAAAGCTGGAACCCACAATGGTCCATTGTTGGCTGTGGGAAAGGTGATATAGTGAAATTCAGCAGGACGACAGTGAAACTAGCACGAGGACTAAGGTGGGGGAGGGACGGAGAGGGAGTAGGGATGCAAGGGTTACTTGAAGTTCAAGAAATCAATATTCTCTACTATGAAGATGCTGCCTGTCCCGCTGAGTTACTCCAGCATTTTGTGTGTCTATAAATAATTAGCTCAGGTTATGCCGAAATAGCATTTTAAATTTCCTCTTTCTTGGAATTGAAGTTGAATGGCCACAAGCTGATACTTTGATTTGTAGCATTTAATTATTGAAGTGCAATGAAAATAATACTTCCTTTAGGGAAGGAAAAAAATGGTCATTTCACACATGCTATCTCCTCACGATGGGTCCGTAGAAAATGTAGCTTGTCGAGTATTGCTTCAATTTTGCAAATTAATTGTAATGCATTCAATATTTGCAGTAAACCTCTCATTTAGTCTGAATATCTACCGGGCCACATCAGGAAAGACAATGAATGCACTGTTAAAATAATGATAACAATATTATAATATAAAGGAACTGCACAATATAGCGCTTTGTGGTTGGTGAATCTCGCAGAGATTCTGAACATCTCTTTCTGACAATAGACGAGGTTTTCTGGGAATCCCTTCGAAACCGCGAGGGAAGCTTGCATTTTCTTGAGCTTGTGTTGTGAAAAAACTGTGTGCAAAATATGCCGTCGATTTACGATTCTACTGAATTCCTTTTCAGCAATGGAGACAAAACTGATTACTTAACTGTAGACCAATTAGTCAGCTTTCTGAATGAAGTAAGCAACATTCATTCATTAACTTTGCCATGCATCTTGCTTGCGGTAGTTTGCTTTGCTCCCTGCCTTGCCCGCTACGTGTAATGCATGGATTGCCCAACTATTTGATCGCTGCAATATCTTTAATGCTATTTATTTATGAAGTAACAATAACTGCATCCGGATGCACAAAGTGAGACATGCATTACTGCTTTCGCTTCTGCTTTGCTGCCAATGCGTGCCACTTTGATGCATAGTTCCGTGGATAGCGTAACTGCTGGAAATGTATGCCTTTTTGTGCATTGATAACCTGTCAGTTATTTCTTTCTTGGTTGCGATGATGTTTAGTTTAGAGACACAGCGTGAACACGGCCCACCATGACCGTGTCGACCAGCGATCCCCCCGCACTAGCCCCATCCAACACACACATACTAGGGAAGAATTTACAGTCTTTACCGAAGCCAATTAACCTACAAACCTGCGCGTCTTTGGAGTGTGGGAGGAAACCGGAGCACCCGGAGAAAACCCGCGCAAGTCACGGGGAGAACGTGCAAACTCCTCACAGACAACCACCCGTCGTCAGGATCGAACCCGGGTCTCTGCCGCTTTGAGGCAGCAACTCTCCCGCTGCGCCACCCTGTCGCCCCGGGTACTGATTTCGGCCAGGTTGTTAATAAAAATAACCTTGATCTTAATTCTGCAGCCCTGATGCTACGATGTGAGATACCCGAGTAAAAACAAAACATTGTCATAAGTGATAGGAGCAGAATTAGGCCATTCGGCCCATAACGTCTACTCCGCCATTCAATCATGTCTGATCTATCTCTCCAGCCTAACCACATTCTCCTACCTTCTCCCCATAACCCCTGACACCCGTACTAATCAAGAATCTATCTCTCTGTGCCATTGATTTGGATTTATCCACAGCCTTCTGTGGCAATGAATTCCACAGATTCACCACCCTCTGACTAAAGAAATCAAAGCCAGCATAAAATGTACATGTATATAAATTGTGTTTCATACCCATTGGTATTTTATCCATGTGACATCTATATATTAAAAAAACAGTAATCTGGATAAAACTACCTGCTACAGGTAGTAAATCAAAATATGGCAGCACAGTGGCAGCGGCAGTGTTGCTGCCGTACAGCGCTTGCAGCGCCGGAGTCCCGGGTTCCACCCTGACTACAGGTGCTGCCTGTACGGAGTTTATACGTTTTCCCCGCGACCCGCGTAGGTTTTCTCCGAGATCTTCCGTCTCCTCCCACACTCCAAAGACGTACAGGTTTGTAGGTTAATTGGCTTAGGTTTGTATACTTGGTAAAAGTGTAAATTGTCCCCAGTGTGTGTAGGCTTGTGTTAATGACCGGGGATCGCCGGTCGGTGCGGACTCGTTGGATTTTCTCATTTTTAGCCACTTCTACTAACACTTCCCTCTGCTCTTGCTCCCCTCCCTCCAACCTAGACGTTTGATGGAGCCATCCAAACCATCCAACACAACCACAGTCCCACAGTCGGCCGCAGTGCATCTCTTTTGAGATCACACCTTCCCTAACCAGAATAGAATCAGAACCAGAATACCTTTTATTGTCATTTGAACCTAAGTACAAATGAAATAACATTTCTGCCGTCATACAAATAAGAAAAAAAACCAAGACACACAATGAACACAATTTAAAAAAACATTCATCACAGTGAATCTCCAAACACCTCCTCACTGTGATGGAAGGCAAAGTCTTGTCTCTCCCCTGTTCTTTATTCTTCTCCAAATGTTAAAGCCCCCGGCGGGCGATGGTAAGTCCGTCAGCCGTTAAGGCCGCGCCGGGCGATGTAAGGCCCTGCTCCGGGTCTTGATGTTAGAGCCCCCAGCGGGCGATGGCAAGTCCCGTGGCAGAACCGACAACCAGTCTCTCAGGGAACCACCTTGCCTTAGATCATCTGTTGCCAGCCCTGGTCTTTTCTCGCCTCCATTTCTTCCCCACCCATCCTTTCAGTCTGAAGGAGAGTCTTGATCCGAAACGTCACGCATAGGAAGGAACTGCAGATGCGGGTTTACACCGAAGATAGATACAAAACGCTGGAGTAACTCAGCGGGACAGGCAGCATCTCTGGAGAGAAGGAATGGGTTTACGTTTTGGGTCAAGACCCTTCTAAAAAATGGATGACGTTTTGGGTCGAGTCCCTTCTTCTGGTCTTGATCTGAAACGTCACCCATTCTTTCTTTACCGAAACGTCACCTGCCCATTTTCTCCAGAGATGCTGTCTGACCCGCTGAGTTACTCCATCACTTTGTGTCTATCACCTCAATACTTAAGGGATCTGTCCCAATTGGGCGTAATTTGCGCCTCACGCAGATGGCGCGCAAAGATTTTGTACATCCCAAAATCCTGGGGCGTTGCGCGCAACCGCGCGTCACTGCCTACATCACCACGCACCATGCGCGCGTAATGCGCACCATGCGCGCGTCGTGCGTCGTGATGCGTAAATGATGTCGCGTAAATGACGCGCAAATGACCCCCAAGTGGGACAGGCACTTTACTTTGCACTGTCTCGGCTCTCTCTATATCATTTTGTAACATTGATACCAAGTCCACATCTCCACTCCTCACTCTGTCTTTGGGAATTTAGTTAGTGTAGAGATACAGCGTGGAAACAGGCCCTGCGGCCCACTGAGTCCGCGCCGACCAGCGTTCCCCGCACATTAACACTATCATACACACACTAAGGGCAATTTTTACATTCGCACCAGGCCAATTAACCTACAAACCTGTACGTCTTTGAAGTGTGGGAGGAAACCGAAGATCTCAGAGAAAATCCACGCAGGTCTCAGAGAGCTCCCGTGGTCGGGATCTAACCCGGGTCTCATGGCGCTGTGAGGCAGCAACTCTACCGCTGCGCCAGCGTGACGCCCTTATCAGGAGCGTTGGCCCTGCTTAATTTTTCTCTGCCGTTTCTTCAACGCACCACATGTCACAATAAATGCTAGTTCATTGAGGAACTCCATTGGAATATTCTCATGGAAATAAACGTTATTTCTTCATGTTGAGACGGAGGCAAAACGCCCGTATAAAATCGGCTGCAGCTGAAATTTCACGGGGGGTAAAATCAATCTGTCTTTAAAGTTGAACACGATTTCAATCGCAACAGCGTGCAAAACATGAGGTTAGCATAACCCAATCTTAAAATCTCTATTATTAAATTATAGATTCAATCTAATTTGTCAAAATGCTGACTTCATTTCTCGGGCTGACCTGTGGTAAATGCATGTGGAATCTTTGCTCTTTTATAACATTATATAGAATGCTTTAGAGTTTAGACAAAAAGCTGTAGTAACTCAGCGGGACAGGCAGCATCTCTGGAGAGAAGGAATGGGTGACGTTTTGGGCAAATAGACAATAGGTGCAGGAGTAGGCCATTCGGCCCTTCGAGCCAGTACCGCCATTCAATGTGATCAGGGCTGATTATCCACAATCAGTACCCCGTTCCTGCCTTCTCCCCATATCCCCTGACTCCGCTATTTTTAAGAGCCCTATCTAGCTCTCTCTTGAAAGCATCCAGAGAACCGGCCTCCACCGCCCTCTGAGGCAGAGAATTCCACAGACTCAGCACTCTCTGTGAGAAAAAGTGTTTCCTCAATGTCCATTCCTTCTCTCCAGAGATGCTGCCTGTCCCGCTGAATTACTCCAGCATTTTGTGTCTATCTTGCATTTAAACCAGCACCTGCAGTTCCTTCCTAAATATAAAATGCTTTCAAGGAAAAAATCGTTCAGTTTAGTTTATTGCCACATGTACCGAGGTACAGTGAAAAGCTTTTGTTGCGTGCTAACCAGTCAGCAGAAAGACAATACATGACAGTCCAGCCATCCACAGTGTACAGATACATGAAAAAGGGAATAATGTTTAGTGCGAGATAAAGTCCAGTAATGTCTGATTAAAGATAGTCCGAGGGTCTCCAATGAGGTAGATGGTAGCTCAGGACCGCTCTCTAGTTGATGAGAGGACGGGTTGATTAGTACAGATGTCAAGGGTTATAGGGAGAAGGCAGGAGAATAGGGTTAGGGGGGAGAGATAGATCAGCCATGATTGAATGGCGGAGTAGACTTGATGGGAGATTCCGCTCCTATCACTTATGACCTTAGAACTGTTCAATTGCCTACTAACAACCGGGAAGAAACCGTCCCTGAAACTGGAGGAAGTGTGCATTTTCACACCTGTACCTCTTGCCTGATGGGAGAGGTGAAAAGAGGGAGTGAGAGGGGGGGGTGAGACTGGTCCCTGATTATGTCTGGCGGCCTTGCCGAGGCAGTGTGAGGTGTAGATGGAGACAGACAGTGTTGGGGGCTCGCGTTAATTCATGTTTTTTTTTCCCCCTCGCTGTAGAATCAACGAGATCCTCGTCTGAATGAGATTCTGTTTCCCTTCTATGATACCAAAAGAGCAATGCAGATACTCGAACATTATGAACCCGATGAAGCGTTGAGAAAGCAAGGTAACCCTCTTGTGTCTGTCCGCCTTCATATAAACGCCTGGCTCAGGTGATGACGATGCATCATCTTCAGACGCCTGCTACTGTCGTTTTATTTAGCAGTTCTTTTCAAACACTGATACATTTTGCAGTATTACTTTAGTTTTTCGAGATACAGTGCGGAAACAGGCCCTCCGGCCCACCGAGTCCGCGCCGACCACTGATCCCCGCGCGCCAACAGTATCCCACACAAACTAGGGGCAATTTACTATTTGTACCGAAGTCAAACCTATACATCTTTTTGGAGCGTGGGAGGAAACCGGAACACCCGGGGAAAACCGGAGCAGGTTACAGGGAGAACGTACTAACTCCGAATGCGGATCCTGTGGTTACGAGATTAGGCCCTTGCATTTGCCCGCCTGCTCGTTTTTGTTCCTCCGGTGTTGGGGGGGGGGGGGGGGGGGGGGGGGTGGTCGTGTGGCGCCATCTGGTGGTCGGGCCACTGGTTAATCAAACCCTCGTTCATCATGTGATAAGAGGCACGTGACTGAGCGGCGGAGCAGAGGTTGTGCCCTGCTGCAGACGCACGCAGTTACTCTGGGCTCAGCAACGCTGCTCTTGTTTTTGATTTATTCTTTTGTTTAATAAAGCTCGTCCTTAAGTTCACAAAGTCTGACTCCTTTATCAAGCTTTATCAGGATCATACCTGGGCCTCTACCGCAATGCCACCGTGCCAGCCAGTCCTCGCTTTATGGCAGATATATGTATCTAGGGGTGGCACAGTGGCGCAGCGGTAGAGTTGATGCCTTACAGCGCCCGAGACTTGGGTTAGATCCTGACTACAGGCGCTGTCTGTACAGAGTTTGTACGTTCTTCCTGTAGATAAAATTGTCCCATGTAAATTGTCCATAGTGTGTGTAGGATAGAACTAGTGTACGGGGTGATCATTGGTTGGCGCGACCTCGGTGGGCCGATGGGCCCGTTTCCACGCTGTATCTCTAAACTAAACTAAACTAAGCCTTCACTATGCACTGTAGACAAAAATGCTGGATAAACTCGGCGGGTGAGGCAGCATCTATGGAGTGAAGGAATAGGTGACGTTTCGGGTCAAGACCCGAAACGTCACCTATTCCTTCGCTCCATAGATGCTGCCTCACACGCTGAGTTTCTCCAGCATTTTTGTCTACCTTCGATTTTTCCATCATCTGCAGTTCTTTCTTAAACACTTCACCATGCACTCATCAGATTATGCAGTATTTGCTTGTAAAGGATATCAGGTGCATTGAAAATGGATATGCTTCACACAAAATGTAATTCCAGGTGCTGGAAGAACTCAGGCTGCGGCCTAACTATGCAGTAAAAGTTTGCCCCGGCCTTCATCTTGAATATTGCTCAGTCGTGCTCATTGGCGCCAAGTTTTGATTGAATAATACCTGGTGAACAGCTTCACAACTTTAAAGGAGACTAGCCCCCAACCCACCCGTTCCCTACCCGTAGCCCCTAACTCAAGCCGTTCCCGAAAGTAAGATTCCAACACTCCCCTTGCCTCAATCAAGGGCCTGTCCCACTTTCACGACCTAATTCACCACCTTTTTTACTCGTGGACATTTTTCATCAGGCTAGAAAAACGCCCCGACCTACTTGATGCCACGAGTACCTACGACTAGCATCACGGCCTGCTACGACCTACCTACGACCTCCTAAGACCTCGTGACGACCATGCTGCGAGTATGAGCCAAGGGCAAACTCGGCAGAGGTGGTGAATTAGGTCGTGAAAATGGGACAGGCCCTTTGGCAGTGCTCTTCAAAAAAATACTTCAATTGCTCTTGCCCTGCGTGTTGCAATGGCAATTCTTCCTCCCCCTCCTGAGGGGTGAGAAGTTCAGTGTGTTCCTGTGTTGCTAATTTAAAGGAGATGTGCGGGGCAAGTATTTTTTACACGGAGGGTGGTGGGTGCCTGGAACGCGCGGCCAGGGGTGGAGGTTTTGTTTATCGTCACACAAGATAGGTAGATTCTTGATTAGCCCGGGGGTCAGGGGTTGTTATGGGGAGAAGGC
Organism: Amblyraja radiata; assembly: GCF_010909765.2. Lineage (NCBI taxonomy): Eukaryota > Metazoa > Chordata > Chondrichthyes > Rajiformes > Rajidae > Amblyraja > Amblyraja radiata. The sequence goes on from NC_045963.1 coordinate 74,857,065, forward strand.
AGGAGAATGGGAGAGATAGATCAGCCATGATTGAATGGCACATTAGACTTGATGGGCAGAATGGCCTAATTCTGCTCCGATCACTCAAGCCACAGTGAACATTTTCTGTACAGTTTTTTGTTGTGTACTATCCAGTCAGCGGAAAGACTATACATGATTACCACGATGCTTTATTCTCACTTGTGCAGAGCTAGGTACTATGAAAATCTTTGTTTGCAGATTACACAAAGAGTTGCCACCAGGGTGCCAACAAAGTTACAAAAAGTACTCGTTCCTTCTACGTTCCCCCGCACAAACCGGGCCCCCCTTTGTTCTTAGTGGTCCCCCCCACAAACCGGGCCCCCCTTTGTTATCGGTGCCTCCCCACCCCAACACTGGGTCCCTCTTTCGTCTCGACGGCTCGTCCTTGTCCACCTAGGCCGGACTGCGACCTTGCGGCGCTGACCGACTGTCAAGCCAACCACAGTGTCCAGCCGCAGGATGAAAGGGCATAATGTTCAGTGCAAGAGTAAAGGGCCGGTCCCACGAGCATGCGACTGCATGCGGCAAGCGCGACCTAACGTGGTCGCTTGAGCCGTACGGCCTCGCGGGGCCGGTCCCACTTCGATCGCCGGAGCCGTATGGAGTTGTGCGGTGCTGGTCCCGACATCGCGCGGGGCTCCAAAAAACTTACACTGTTCAAAAATTCCGCGCGGCAACGGCATGCCGGCCCACAGCCGCATTGAGGCCGTACGCAGCGTCTTGATGGCGTACGCCTAGTGCAAACTTCCCGCGGACTTCGCTCGAACTTCACGTCAACTCGTACGGGATCACTCGACCTCTGCGATGCCCCCGCTTCCGGTTTGGTCGCACTCACTGCATGCAGTCGCATGCTGGTGGGACAGGCCCTGTACGAGGATCACTCGACCTCCGCGCGGCCCCCGCTTCCGGTTTGGTCGTGCTTGCCGCATGCAGTCGCATGCTCGTGGGACAGGCCCTTAAGGAATGCTGCTGTTGGAGTGGAGGTTTATAAGATTGGAGCGACTGGAATGAGTGATTGCATGTCCACGTCTGGGACCAGCGCGCAGAGGGGCGCCAGAATTGGGCGCCAACTTGGTGCCAGGGTGGTGAATCTGTGGAATACTTTGCCGCAGAAGGCTGTGGAGGCCAAGTCAGTGGATATTGTTGAGACAGTGATAGATAGATTCTTGATCAGTACGGGCATCAGAGGTTATGGGGAGAAGGCAGAAGAATGGGGTTGGGAGGGAGAGATAAGTCGGACGTGATTGAATGGTGGAGTAGACTCGATGGGCCGAATGGCCCAATTCTACTCCTACCCCTTATGATCTTGGGTGCACAGCGGTGTCTCAAGAGGCTTTCGGATCAGCACATGGATACGCAGGGAATGGAGGGATATCGATCACGTGCAGGATGATGAGATTAGTTCATCTTGGCATCATGTTCGACACAAACATTGTGGGCCGAAGGGCCTGTTCCTGACCTCTACTGTTCCATGTTTAATGCAGTGAGCATTTTATTAGAGAAAATATTTGTTATTCAGTTTTGAGAAACAGCGCCTTCCCCCCTCACCGTAATCCTATGTCTTCTGGTTCTCGACTCCCCTACTCTGCGCAAGAGATTCTGTGTGATTACCCGATCTGTCCCTCTCTTGGACTTGTACACTTTCTCTATTGAAGAACGTTGCAGGTTTGCAATGAGGAATTCCTTGCAACAGCCTGAGTCGTATCAGCTGGTTTACGCCGACGAAAATTAACCAAAGCCTTTGGTTCGTTGATGTGTGTGGGAGGGAAGAGGGTAAATAAACGAGCAGCTGTTTTGGCTCCCCATCTATCAGAGTGACTATCCACAAATGTTTATAACATGATGCAGTAAAAATACTGCCAAAATCCTTCCCCAGCTCAGACTGCAATGAATAATTGCAGTGCAGCGGCAGAGGTGCTGTCTGTATGGAGTTTGCACGTCGTCCCCGTGACCTGCGTGGGTTTTCTCCATGTGGTCCAGTTTCCTCCCACACTCCAAAGACCTATAGGTCTTTGTAGGTAAATTAGCTTAGGTAAAATTGTAAATTGTCCCTAGTTTGTGTAGGATAGTGCTCGTGTACGGGGTGACTGCTGGTCGGGCGCGGACTCGGTGGGCCGAAGGGCCTGTTTCCGCACTGTATCTCTAAAATTTAAAAAATAATAATCTTCCCATTCCTCAATTTTTTTTCATACTCAAGAAGTATTGAGTATAAGAGTCAAGAGGTCATGATGCAGCTGCATAATGTTATGTTAGACTGCCTTTGCAGTATTGTGTGCAGTTCTGGTCGCCCCATTACATGAAGGGTGCAGATGCTTTGGACAGGGTGCAGAGTAGGCTTGCCAAAATGGAGACCCGTTTGGTAAGCTTACCAAAATGGAGACCCGTTCGGTAAGCTTACCAAAATGGAGACCCGTTCGGTAAGCTTACCAAAATGGAGGTGTCTTCCCTTCACCAGAATGCTGCTTGGATGAGAGGGCATCAGCTATAGGTGGAGACTGGACAAAGTTGGATTGTTTCCTCAGAAGCGATCCAGTTTGAGGAGGGACCTGGTGGAAGTATATAAAGTTATGAGAGGCATAAATAGGCGACAGAGTCAGAACCTTTTTTCCCAGGATGGAAATGTCAAAGACTAGAGTGCATAGCTTTAAGGTGAGGGGAGGGGGTGGGGGGGGGGGGGGGGGAGCAAAGTTTAAAGGAGCCGTGCAGGGCAGATTTTTTACACAGAGTGTAGTGGATGGTTGGAACATGCTGCCAGAAGTGGCGTTGGAGGCAGATGCGATAGTGGCATTGAAGCGATGGTGGCATTTATGGATAAGCACATGGATGTGCAGGAAATGGAGGGATGTGGATCGTGTGCTGGCAGTGTGGAAACAGACCCTTCGGCCCACCCAAACAGCGATCCCCGCACACTATCACTATCCTGCACGCACTCGGGACAATCTACAATTAACCTACAAACCTGTGCGTCTTTGGGGTGTGGGAAGAAACCGGAGCACCCGGAAAAAAAACCCCACGCAGTCACGGGGAGAACGTGCAAACTCCGTACAAGCGCGGGTCTCTGGTGCTGTAAGGCAGCTGCTTTACCGTTGCGTCACCAGGCCACGCATAGATTGGCCTATCTTGGCATCGTGTTCAATACGGGCGGTTAATTGTGGGCCGAATGGCCTGTTCCTGTCCAGGAAGGAAACTGCAGATGCTGGAGTAACTCAGCGGGACAGGCAGCATCTTTGGAGAAAAGGAACGGGTGACGTTTTGGGTCGAGACCCTTCTTCAGACAGAGAATCAGGGGAGAGGCAAACGAGAGATATAGACGATGAATAGAGAGATATAGAACAAGGATGAAAGATGTGGAAAACAGTAACGGTGTCCTGTGCTGTGCTGTTCTATGTGTCGGAAGGAACTGCAGATGCTGGTTTAAACTGAAGATAGACACAAATGCTGGAGTAACTCAGCAGGACAGGCAGCATCTTAGGAGAGAAGGAATGGGTGACGTTTTGGGTCGAGACCCTTCTTCAGACTGGGAAGGAAACATAGAAACACCTTTCCCTTCCTTATCTCTGTATCTCCCTCTCCCCTGACTCTCAGTATGATGAAAAGTCTCCTCCCGAAACGTCACCCATTCCTTTTCTCCAGAGATGCTGCCTGTCCCGCCGAGTTACATGTTGTGTCTGTACTGCTCTATGTTCTCTGTGGGCTGAGAGTCGTGAGCCTGCTTTGTATTCCGCTGTCGAGCTGTCAGTTCTTCAGCACGACCTTGGGTCACATTTCCCCCGAGTGTTTCCACGATGCGTGACCTTAAACCACAGTGTCGCTTTTCATAAACAAATGGCAAGTCTTTTTCCCTGCCTGCAGATGGCGAGACAGACTGATCCACAAACCACAACAACTGCAAACCTAAAATTACTTTTTTTATTTCTTCTGCAGTTGTACAGGGCTCTGGTGAGACCACATCTGGAGTATTGCGTACAGTTTTGGTCTCCTAATTTGAGGAAGGACATCCTTGTGATTGAGGCAGTGCAGCGTAGGTTCACGAGATTGATCCCTGGGATGGCGGGACTGTCATATGAGGAAAGATTGAAAAGACTAGGCTTGTATTCACTGGAGTTTAGAAGGATGAGGGGGCAACCTTAGAGAAACATATAAAATTATAAAAGGACTGGACAAGCTAGATGCAGGAAAAATGTTCCCAATGTTGGGCGAGTCCAGAACAAGGGGCCACAGTCTTAGAATAAAGGGGAGGCCATTTAAGACTGGGGTGAGAAAAACGTTTTTCACCCAGAGAGTTGTGAATTTGTGGAATTCCCTGCCACAGAGGGCAGTGGAGGCCAAATCACTGGATGGATTTAAGAGAGAGTTAGATAGAGCTCTAGAGGCTAGTGGAGTCAAGGGATATGGGGAGAAGGCAGGTACGGGTTATTGATTGGGGACGATCAGCCATGATCACAATGAATGGCGGTGCTGGCTCGAAGGGCCGAATGGCCTCCTCCTGCACCTATTTTCTATGTCTCTATGACATTGCTAAGTTGGTTTTATTTTGTTCAAAGTGAGTGCAATAACTTGTTAGACGTCTACCGAGATCTGATTAGTTCACTTGAGAGATGCAGCGTGGAAACAGGCCCTTCGGCCCATCGTGTCCGCGCTGACCAGCGATCCCCGCACACTAATACTGTCCTATAAATATATTCAGAGGTGCCAGGTTTTGTCCGAGCATTTCAATATTCTAGTACAGGTACCTGAAAATCAGTATTTTGCTGAGGAAATCAGTATTTTTACGTGGTGCCATTTTTGCTGAATTAAAATTTTTTTTAAAATGTTTTAAAGATAAATAATTCATGAAATAAATGACTTCATACAGCTTCGAAAAAGGTTTGCAAAGAATGTTACCTGAAATACACACACTGGGGACCATTTTTCCAATTTGACCGAAGCCAATTAACCTGCAAACCTGCGCGTCTTTGGAGCGTGGGAGGAAACCGGAGCAACCGGGAGAAAACCCACGCAGGTCACGGGGAGAACGGACAAACTCCGTACAGACAGCTCCCGTGGTCAGGATCGAACCCGGGTCTCTGGCGCTGTGAGGCAGCAACACTACCGCTGCACCTCCGTGCATCTGTTTTCCACTGATGGAACAGCCCAAAAAGGAGTTGAAAGTGAAATCTTCGACAATGACGCCAACAAAATCTTCCTAGTTTAGTGTCGCTGCGTATTGCATTGGTGTATAAAATATGCAAGAGATGGTGCCTTATAGCTTGGTTAAATCATAACAGTATCTGCCATCTAGTGGACATAGAGACAAACTGCCTTTGAAAGCCATTTCCTTTAGATGGACACCAAACGCTGGAGTAACTCAGTGGGTTTTCTCCAGCATCTCTGGAGAAAAGGAATAGGTGACGTTTTTCGGGTTGAGGCTCTCCTTCAGACCAACCCGTCTCGACCCAAGATATTACCTCTTTCTTTTCTCCAGAGATGCTGCCTGACCCGCTGAGTTGCTCCAGTTTTTGAGTGTCTTAACTTCGGTTTAAACCAGCATCTGCAGTTCCTTCCTACAGCTAACCATTTCCTTTATATCACAGGTAGACAAAAATGCTGGAGAAACTCAGCGGGTGAGGCAGCATCTATGGAGCGAAGGAATAGGTGACGTTTCGGGTCGAGACCCGAAACGTCACCTATTTCCTTCGCTCCATAGATGCTGCCTCGCCCGCTGAGTTTCTCCAGCATTTATGTCTACCTTCAATTTTCCAGCATCTGCAGTTCCTTCTTAAACATTTAATCCTTTATATCACTGTGGTTTAGGAAGGGACAGCAGATTTATACCAAAGATAGACACAAAAAGCTGGAGTGACTCAGCGGGTCAGGCAGCATCTCTGGAGAGAAGGAGCGGGTTACTTTTTGAGTCGGAACCCTTCTTCTCAATCGGGTCTGAAGAAGGGTCTCGACCCGAAACGTCACCTATTCCTTCTCTCCAGGGATCCTGCCTGATCCACTGAGTTGCTCCAGTTTTTTGCTTGTGTCCTAATGGCACCATTCTCTAATCTTAGTTTAGTTTAGAGATACAGCACGGAAACAGGCTTTTCGGCCCACCGGGTCCGTGCCGACCAGCGATCCCCGCACATGAACACTATCCTACACCCATTAGGGACAAATTTTACATTTACAATAGACAGTAGATGTAGGAGTAGGCCATTTGGCCCTTTGAGCCAGCACCACTATACACTGTGATCATGGCTGATCATCCACAATCAGTACCCCGTTCCTGCCTTCTCCCCATATCCCTCCACTCCGCTATCCTTAAGAGCCAATTAACCTACAAACCTGTACGTCTTTGGAATGTGGGAGGAAACCGAAGGTATCGGAGACAACCTACGCAGGTTACGGGGAGAACGTACAAACTCCATACAGACAGCACCCATAGTCCTAGACTCTCCCTCTAGTGGAAACATCCTCTCCACATCCACTCTATCCAAGCCTTTCACTACTCTGTATGTTTCAAAGAGGTCTCCCCCTCATTCTTCTAAACTCCAGCGAGTACAGGCCCAGTGCTGACAAACGCTCATCGTAGGTTAACCCACTCATTCCTGGGATCATTCTTGTAAACCTCCTCTGGACCCTCTCCAGAGCCAGCACATCCTTCCTCAGATATGGTATGCAGCGAATGAAAGGTTATGGATCACAAGCAGTCAGTGGAGATTAGTTTATCATGGCATCCTGTACAGCACGAATATTTTGGGCCGAGCGGCCTGTTCCTGTTCCATACTGTTCTATGCTCCTTGAAACTATAACCTATTAAATGTCACCTTGTTCCTTTCGTCTTGTTCATCAGAATCAAAAAATTATTTCCAAAAAGATTTCTGTTCAGTCTTCGATTTGCAGCATTAGCTGCATTTGACTTTTGCTCCACGCCTGCTCCTGCTCCTTTGGCTGTCTTGCACTGCTCCAATCTCTGTAAACTCCCGGGCACATAGAAACATAGGCGCAGGAGTAGGCCATTCAGCCCTTCGAGCCAGCACCGCCATTCAATATGATCATGGCTGATCATCCAGAATCAGTACCCCGTTCCTGCTTTCTCCCCATATCCCTTGATTCCGTTAGCCCTAAGAGCTAAATCTAACTCTCTCTTAAACATCCAATGAAATGGTCTCCATTGTCTTCTGTGGCAGAGAATTCCACAGATTCACAACTCTCTGGGTGAAGAAGTTTTTCTTCATCTCAGTCCTAAATGGCCTACCCCTTATTCTTAAACTGTGACCCCTGGTTCTGGACTCCCCCTACATGGAGAATATTTTTCCCGCATCTAGCCTGTCCAATCCTGTAAGAATTTTATATGTTTCTATAATATCCACTCTCATCCATCTAAATTCCAGTGCATACAAGCCCAGTCGACCCATTCTTTCATTATATGTCAGTCCCGCCATCCCGGGAATTAACCTGGTGAATCTGCGCTGCACTCCCTCAATAGCAAGAATGTCCTTCCTCAAATTAGGAGACCAAAACTCCACACAATACTCCAGGTGTGGTCTCACCAGGGCCCTGTACAACTGCAGTAGGACCTCCTTGCTCCTAAACTCAAATCCTCTCGCAATGAAGGCCAACATGCCATCAGCTTCAATGCCTGCTGTACCTGCATGCTTACTTTCAGTGACTGATGTACAAGCACACCCAGGTCTCGGTGCACCTCCCCTCTTCCTAATCCTCATGTTAAATACTCTTTTTCTAGTGCCTGTGATTCGCAGTCTTCAATTAGACTAGGACCATACTATGTCTGTGTGGAGTTTGCACGTTCTCCCTCTGACGGCGTTGGTTTCCACCAGGTGCTCCGGTTTCCTCCCACATCTCAAAAGACGTGCGGATTTGTAGGTTACTTGGCCTTCTGTGAAAATTGCCACTTGTGGGTAGGGACACAAAAACCTGGAGTAACTCAGCGGAACAGGCAGCATCTCTGGAGGGAAGGAATGGGTGACGTTTAAGGGCCTGTCCCACGAGAGCGATTTTTTAGGCGACTACGACAATGGAATTGACCGGTCAGCACCGGCGACAACCTACGTCACCTGGCGACAACCTACATCATCCTGGCGACAACCTACGACAACACCTACGTCAGGAGAAGACAAGCTATGACAAGCCCACGGTCGCCGACTGGCGCTGAAAAGTTTTGAACATTTCAAAATCCAGTGGCGGCCAGAAAAACGCTACGACTCTTTGTGCGCCTGAGGAGACGACTCACGACCGTACAGGCGACACCCTGGCGACTATGTGGCGACAGCCTAGTCGCCTAAAAAATTGCCTAAGTGGGACAGGCCCTTTAGGGTCAAAACCCTTCTCCAATCTGAAGAAGTTCACTTGCATTATTGTAATTGAAGACTGACTTTGTCTACTGTACATATAACCATATAACAATTACAGCACGGAAACAGGCCATCTCGGCCCTACAAGTCCGTGCCGAACAACTTTTTTCCCTTAGTCCCACCTGCCTGCACTCATACCATAACCCTCCATTCCCTTCTCATCCATATGCCTATCCAATTTATTTTTAAATGATACCAACGAACCTGCCTCCACCACTTCCACTGAAAGCTCATTCCACACCGCTACCACTCTCTGAGTAAAGAAGTTCCCCCTCATGTTACCCCTAAACTTCTGTCCCTTAATTCTCAACTCATGTCCTCTCGTTTGAATCTTCCCTATTCTCAAAGGGAAAAGCTTATCCACGTCAACTCTGTCTATCCCTCTCATCATTTTAAAGACCTCTATCAAGTCCCCCCTTAACCTTCTGCGCTCCAGAGAATAAAGACCTAACTTATTCAACCTTTCTCTATAACTTAGTTGTTGAAACCCAGGCAACATTCTAGTAAATCTCCTCTGTACTCTCTCTATTTTGTTGACATCCTTCCTATAATTGGGCGACCAAAATTGTACACCATACTCCAGATTTGGTCTCACCAATGTCTTATACAATTTTAACATTACATCCCAGCTTCTATACTCAATGCTCTGATTTATAAAGGCCAGCATACCAAAAGCTTTCTTTACCACCCTATCTATATGAGATTCCACCTTCAAGGAACTATGCACGGTTATTCCCAGATCCCTCTGTTCAACTGTATTCTTCAATTCCCCACCATTTACCATGTACGTCCTATTTTGATTTGTCCTGCCAAGGTGTAGCACCTCACATTTATCAGCACATGAAAAATATATAACCTTCATTTCTTGAGACAAATTATTCTGAAGTCCTGCAGCCTGTCAGCGTTCAAGGTGACACGAGGATCTGCAGCTGCTGGAATCTTGAGCAAAATACAAAGTGCTGGAGGAACTTAGCAAGTCAGGCAGCATCTGCGGAGAGAATTGACAATGGAGTCTGATGAAAGGTCCCGACTTGAAATGTCGTCTGTCCGATCCTTGACCCGCTGAGTTCCTCTGGTACTTTCCTCGAGAACGTACACACTCAGCACAGACAGCAGCCGGTCAGGATGGAACCCGGGGATCTGGCGCAGTGAGGCAGCAACTCTACCCCTGCGCCATCTATGTTATCACAATTTCTCATCTACTCCCTACATACAAGGGGGAGTTTTGCGCCCAATTAACCTACAAATCCCGCACGTCTTTGGGATGGCCCTTTTTTTTTCACAAGTTCAGAGATGCAGCGCAGAAATAGGCCCGTGTCCACGCCAACCGTACACCAGCGCTAGCCTACACACTCGGGACAAGTTACAGTTTTTACCAAAGCCAAATCAATCTACAAACCTGCACGTCTTTGGAGTTTGGGAGGAAACTGGAGAAAATCCACGCAGGTCACGGGGAGAACGTACAAACTCCGTACAGACAGCACCCGAAGTCTGGAGCTATCCCGGGTCTCTGGCGCTGTGCGGCAGCAACTCTACTGCTGCGCCATATATGTTATCCCACTTTCTCATCTGCTCCCTACTTACTCGTAGGCTAATTAACCAACTTACCCCCGCCCCACATGCATAGGACAGGTTTGGAGGGATATTGGCCAAACGTGGGCAGGTGGGAATGGTCTAGCTGGGACAGTGTGGGGACGTTGGGCTGAAGGGCCTGTTTCCATGCTGTATCACCCTATGACTCCTTTGGGATAGCCTATGGTTGATATTACTTAAAACGATCTTTTCTCAGCTACCCATGCAAAGTGGGGTCTCGACGGCACTGGACGTTTTGCTTTTCTGCGCAAACTCCACAGTGTCTAACACCACTTTGCGCCACTTGGCACGGCGGCAGAGTTGCCGCCTTACAGCGCTTACAGCTGAGACCCGGGTTCGATCCCGACCACGGGTGCTGTCTGTACAGAGTTTCTACATTCTCCCCGTGACCTGCGTGGGTTTTCTCCGAGATCTTCAGTTACCTCCCCCACTCCAAAGACGTGCAGGTTTGTAGGTTAATTGGCTTGGTATAAGTGTAAATTATCCCTAGTTTGTGTAAGATAGTGTAAATTATTCCTAGTGTGTGTAGGGTGTGCGGGGATCGCTGGTCGGTGTGGCCTCGTTGGGCCGATGGGCCAGATTCCGCGCTGTATCTCTAAAAAAAAATTTTAAACTCATCTTCCCATTCCTTGTTTTTTTTTCATACTCCAGAGTAATAATAATAATAATACATTTTATTTATGGGCGCCTTTCAAGAATCTCAAGGACACCTTACAAAAATTGAGCATGTAGAGGAAAAACATGTAAGGGGAATGAAATAAATAGTAGAGACATGACTAGTACACAAAGTAAAGACAGAATTCAATACAAAACACAGTATGAGGCAATTAATGCACAGATGAAAAGGGAGGGGGACGTGGGGCTAAGGATAGGCAGAGGTGAAGAGATGGGTCTTGAGGCGGAACTGGAAGATGGTGAGGGACACGGAATTGCGGATCAGTTGGGGGAGGGAGTTCCAGAGCCTGGGAGCTGCCCTGGAGAAGGCTCTGTCCCCAAAACTGCGGAGGTTGGACTTGTGGATGGAGAGGAGACCGGCTGATGTGTATAAAGTATTGAGTATAAAAGTCCAGAAACACTCCTCCTTGGCGAGTGGGTTTGCATTCTGATGTGTGAGACTGTTGCTTTTGTCGGTGAGACAATGAATGCAGAATGGAGCCCTTGGTATGACATTGATTTCCATCGGCTTGTGTTCTGGGGAGAGGGTGACGTTTCCAGCGCATTCTCTGCACATTAATCAGTTCTGGTTGGCCGCACAGACCTAATTAGCGACGCCGTACTCATGTACAGCACGGCACTGACACAGATTTTCACAACCGAGTGGTCTGATTTGAATTCAGGCTGGAGAGGGTGCAGTGAAGATTGATGAGGATGTTGCCAGGACTGGAGAGTCTGAGCTATGGGGAGAGGTTGAGCAGGTTGGGACTATTCCCTGGAGCGCAGGAGGATGAGGGGTGATCTTATGCAGGTGTATAATATCATGAGAGGAATAGATCGGGTAGACGCACAGAGTCTCTTGCCCAGAGTGGGGTGGGGTGGGGGGGGGGGATTGAGGGCCAGAGGACATAGGTTTAAGGTGAAGGGGGAAAAGATTTAATAGGAATCTTGAGGGGTAGCGTTTTCACACAAAGGGGGGTGGGTGTATGGAACGAGCTGCCAGAGGAGGTAGTTGAGGCTGGGACTATCCCAACGTTTAAGAAACAGTTAGACAGGTACACAAACGGTGGTACACAAAAAAGCTGGAGAAACTCAGCGGGTGCAGCAGCATCTATGGAGCGAAGGAAATAGGCAACGTTTCGGGCCGAAACCCTTCTTCAGACTGATCGGGGGTGGGGGGGGTGGGGACAAGAAAGGGAAAAGGATGAGGAGCCCGAAGGCTGGGGGATGGGAGGAGACAGCAGGGGGACTGAGGAAGGGGAGGAGACAGCAAGGACTAACAAAATTGGGAGAATTCGATGTTCATGCCCCCAGGATGCAGACTCCCCAAGCGGAATATGAGGTGCTGTTCCTCCAATTTCCGGTGTTGCTCGCTGTGGCCATGGAGGAGACACAGGACAGAGAGGTCGGAGACGGAGTGGGAGGGGGAGTTGAAGTGCTGAGCCACCCTTCTTAAACACAAACGGTGGTCTCTTCTTCTTGCGTATGGCGTGCACAGCCTAAAGTTGTAGGACAGCTTGTTCTATTTGATCTCGCACACCAGGTTGATTGCATTCGTTGAAACAGGGCGGACCACGTGAAGGTTGCAATCTCCCACCCCACAGAGGGTGGTGGGTGAATGGAACGAGCTGCCAGAGGAGGTAGTTGAGGCTGGGACTATCCCAACGTTTAAGAAACAGTTGGACAGGTACATGGATAGGACAGGTTTGGAGGGATGTGGACCAAGCGCAGGCAGGTGGGACTAGTGTAGCTGGGACATTGTTGGCCGGTGTGGGCAAGTCGGGTCGAGGGGCCTGTTTCCACGCTGTATCACTCTATGACTCTATGCATTAAAAACTATCAACGTTGTTTTGCAGCCAGCATGTCGTCCGATGGGTTCTGCAGGTACCTGATGTCGGATGAAAATGCGCCAGTCTTCCTCGATCGCTTGGAGCTGTATCAAGAAATGGATCAACCGCTCTCGCACTATTTCATCAGCTCCTCTCACAACACCTATCTCACGGGTCGGCAGTTTGGAGGCAAGTCCTCAGTGGAGATGTACAGACAAGTCCTTCTGTCTGGCTGCAGGTATGCCACGAGTTGCTCGCAATGTTTTTTTTTCCTTCCACAAGAGACTTCCGCGTTAGCTTTCCAAGGAAAACGATCGATAATTGTGGGACGAAATTTATAACTCGTAAGAGGCGGAGTGGGACAGCCTGCCAAGAACCAACATCGAACTAGAGTGATTGATAGACACAGAATGCTGGAGTAACTCAGCGGGGCAGGCAGCATCTGTGGAGAGAAGGAATGGGTGACGTTTCGGGTCGAGACCCTTCTTCAGACTCACCGAAGGAAAGGGTGACGTTTCGGGTCGAGACCCTTCGTCTGAGAGTGTAGACAAAAATGCTGGATAAACTCAGCGGGTGAGGCAGCATCTATGGAGCGATGGAATAGGTGACGTTTCGGGCCGAGACCCTTCGTCTGAGAGTGTAGACAAAAATGCTGGATAAACTCAGCGGGTGAGGCAGCATCTATGGAGCGAAGGAATAGGTGACGTTTCGGGTCGAGACCATTCGTCTGAGAGTGTAGACAAAAATGCTGGATAAACTCAGCGGGCGAGGCAGCATCTATGGAGCGAAGGAATAGGTGACGTTTCGGGTCGAGACCATTCGTCTGAGAGTGTAGACAAAAATGCTGGATAAACTCAGCGGGCGAGGCAGCATCTATGGAGCGAAGGAATAGGTGACGTTTTGGGTCGAGACCCGAAACGTCACCTATTCCTTCGCTCCATAGATGCTGCCTCGCCCGCTGAGTTTATCCAGCATTTTTGTCTACCTTCGATTTTTCCAGCATCTGCAGTTCTTTCTTAACAACTTCTTCTGAGAGTGATCGTTAGTCGTCTTGGGCTCGGTGGGCCGAAGGGCCTGTTTCCATGGCTGCATCTCTAAACTAAACGACACACATGGTTGGGAGGAATTTCATGTTTACACTATTCCAACAGAGATGTGACACAGACCTTTCCGTGACTGAAGAGTGGCGCAGCGGTAGAGTTGCTGCCTAGCGGTGCCGGAGACCTGGGTTCGATCCCCGACTACGGGTGCTGTCCGTGCGGAGTTTGCACGTTCTCCCTGTAGATTTTCGGGTGGGTTTTCTCCTGAGTTCTCAGGATTTCCTTCCACGCTACAAAGGCGTGCGGGGTTTGTAGGTTAATTGGCTTGGTGTAAATGTAAATTGTCCCTGGGATATTGTTAATGTGCGGGGATCGTGGGTCGGTACGGAGGCGGTGGGGCAGAAGGGCCTGTTTCTGTTCTGCACCTCTAACACTAATGACTAAAATTCAAGCATGGTATATGAATGGAAAGAGCTGTCAGAGGAAATGGTTGAGATGGACGCAGTGGGACTAGTGTAGATGGGGCATCTTGGATAGTATGGACGAGTTGGGCCGAAGAGCCTCATTCTGTGTCTGTGGGAGTGACCTATGGTGGGGACGGAATGCAGATTGAGCAGAGCTATCAAAGGTGTGGCGCGATGGCGGGGTAGCCTTATGCTGAGAGAATGGAGCGGCTGGGCTTGTACACTCTGGAGTTTAGAAGGATGAGAGGGCATCTCATTGTAACATATAAGATTGTTAAGAGCTTGGACACACTAGAGGCAGGAAACATGTTCCCGATGTTGGGGGAGTCCAGAACCAGGGGCCACAGTTTAAGAATAAGGATTAAGCCATTTTGAACGTAGACGAGGAAACACTTTTTTCTCACAGAGAGTGGTGAGTCTGTGGAGTTCTCTGCCTCAGAGGGCGGTGGAGGCCGGTTCTCTGGATGCTTTCAAGAGAGAGCTAGATAGGGCTCTTAAAAATAGCAGAGTCAGGGGATATGGGGAGAAGGCAGGAACGGGGGTACTGATTGGGGATGATCAGCCATGATCACATTGAATGGCGTAGCTGCTCAAAGGGGCGAATGGCCTACTCCTGCACATATTGTCTGTTGTCTATTGTACACTCTGTGAGGTGACCAATGTTATTCACTCCTCTGAAACTTTTTGATTCATGATGGAGTAAAGTTAATGCCCTTGCAACTTGTTCGTCCATTCCTGACAAGCAGATGCTCGTAGAATTGCCAAATCACCGTGTGTACCAGACACGCTGGCTGGATGGTTGACAGGCTAGAAAAATACTGCCCTTGAAAGAACAGCAGCTGTCATGAATTGGAAATGAGACGATCACAAAGTTCTGGTAGTTGTGCAGTGGAGCAGAGATAGATGCTCCTGAATACAGGAGAATGCTGCAGATTCACTAGACAACGGGTGCAGGACTAGGCCATTCGGCCCTTCGAGCCAGCACCGCCATTCACTGTGATCATCCCCAATCAGTACTCCGTTCCTGCCTTCTCCCAATATCCCCTGACTCCACTATCTTCAAGAGATACAAGCCCAGCCGCTCCATTCGATCTCCAACATATGACAGTCCCGCCAGCCCGGGAATTAACCTTGTCCAGGTCTTTTTGGGCTGTGTATCTCTCTGAGTCTAAACTGACTACTCTTGTGCATTGCGGTATATTTTACGGTAAATATGTCTTGTTGTGAATGTGAATACCATGTGCATTTTGGTTTTCAGTGGCAATATATTTTGCTTGAAGCGCTCGTTTTGTTTTTACAGATGTATTGAATTAGATTGCTGGGATGGAAAAGGGGAAGACCAAGAGCCAATAATAACACACGGCAAGGCGATGTGCACAGATATTCTTTTTAAGGTAATGCTCTCCCTTGTTGTGCTATTAATGCAACGCTATTTTTAATGCTTATCTTTTCTGCGAGTCTGGATAATGTCGTGGAAAGTCGAGGTGTTTCTCATGACTTGGAAGAAAGCCTTTGAGTGAGTCCATTGGTTCCAAGACCATTCCTGCAAGCAGGGGGAGAGAACCTGCAAACTCCACAAACTCAGATACGGAGGTGCAGATTGTCCTTGCCCATTCGATATTTGAGAGATAGATGTAGAAAGGAAGAACTGCAGCTGCTGGTTAAGAATTTCATTGTCCTATCTGGGACACATGACAATAAAGTCTCTTGACTTGACTTGGAGAAAAGATATAAAAGTGCTGGAGTAACTCAGCGGGTCAGGCAGCATCTCTTTAGACAAAGGGCCTGAAGAAGGGTTTCGGCCCGAAACGTTGCCTATTTCCTTCGCTCCATAGATGCTGCCGCACCCGCTGAGTTTCTCCAGCACTTTTGCCTACCATCTCTTTAGATTAGATTAGATTAGATTAGATTAGATTAGATTAGATTATTTAATGACCACACAGTCAAGCTGGTGGAATTCAGGTTCAGTACAGGATGTTACAAGGTAGGCTGATTCCCGTCAAACATAACATAAAACACAACATCTTACAATATACAGTTCATGCATGGGGAGGATATGTGCTGTTATCATAGTGTGTTCAGAATTCGGATTGCGTGTGGGTAAAAACTGTTTTTAAATCGAGATGTCTTGGCGGACAGTGAGCTGTAGCGCCTTCCTGATGGCAGCAGGTGGAAGATGTGGTGAGCTGGGTGGGAGGGATCAGAGATGATTTTCTTCACCCTTGACACAGACCGTTTGTGATGGACTGATTCTATTGATGGAAGGGGAGTGCTGATGATTTTGGATGCTTTGTTAACTATGCGTTGTAATTTATTACGGGAGTGAGTGTCTAAACTGCTGAACCAGACTGTAATTGATGAAGTGAGCATGCTTTGGATGATGGCTGTGTAGAATTTGATTAGGAGGTGTTTCTTTACTCTAAACTTCTTGAGCTGGCGGAGGAAGAAGAGTCTCTGGTTGGCTTTTTTGTAGATGTGATTTGAATTGATTTTCCATTTGAGGTTATTGCTTATGTGGGTGCCTAGAAATTTGTATGAGTCAAGGTACAGTGAAAAGCTTTTTGTTGCGTGCTACCCAGTCAGCTGAAAGACTGTACGTGATTAGTCCAATCCAACCTAACAAGTTGTGGCAGGTACTATCGCAACGATTAAGAAACATTTAGACAGGTCCATGGATAGGATAGGTTTAGAAGGATATTGGGTCAAACGCAGGCAGGTGGGACTAGTGTAGATGGCTGAAGATGTTTGCACGCTGTAATAACCCTGTCCCACGGTACGAGTTCATTCCAAGAGCTCTCCCGAGTTTAAAAAAAATCAAACTCGTGGTAAGCACAGAGAATGAACGTAGCGGGTACGTCGGAGCTCGGGGACGTCTCTTAGCGACTTGTAACGCTAGCGGCAGGTACTCGGGAAGACTCGCTAACAGCGGGTAAGCACGGGAAGACTCGTGAAGATTTTTCAACACGTTGAAAAATGTCCACGAGAGCCCCGAGTACCGACGAGTGGCCATTACCGTAAATCTCCGAGTTCGAATCAGGGCAAACTCGGGAGAGCTCTTGGAATGAACTCGTACCGTGGGACAGGGCCATTAGACTATACAAGCCAAGTCAATGATAATGTATATGCATTACCAAAACAAATGCAAACAAAATACTTATTAAAGCCTGTTCATATCCACAATTTGAATGTTTCCCAACAATCTAGGCAAAAACCATGTTCCCCAGTTTGAAGACATACTCAGGATAAATTCAACACTTACCTTTGTGTACTAATTGAATTCCTTAAATAGCATTGTGATCCCATCTCTATTCATAGAACTGCCTATATAGAATAGAAAGAATATCCATCAGTGTGACATCAAAAGGAAGAATCAAGTGAGATAAATTGGGATCACACAATGAATACTAAACAGAAACTAAGGGCGGCACGATGGCGCAGCGGTAGAGTTGCTGCCTTACAGCGCTTGCAGCGCCAGAGACCCGGGTTCGATCCCGACTACGGGTGCTGTCCGTACAGAGTTTGTACCTTCTCCCCGTGACCTGCGTGGGTTTTTCTCTGAGATCTTCGGTTTCCTCCCACACTCCAAAGACGTACAGGTTTGTAGGTTAATGTGGGAGGGACACACGCACACACTTTACATTCATACCAAGCCAATTAACCTACAAATCAGTATGTCTTGGGAGGAAACCGGAACACCTGGAGAAAACCCACGCTGGTCACGGTACAAACTCTGTACAGCCAGCACCCATAGTCGGGATCGAACCCGGGTCTCTGATGCTGTAAGCTCTATAACTGGGTGAATATGGTAGGGTAAGGTGTGAAAACAAGATAACAAAGGGGACGTGGCTCAAAGGCAAAATGTCGGAGGATTATCTGTTGTATGTGACGGCTGGTAGGCTGGAAGGTGAGGGCAAGGGGAACTCTACCCTTGTTACGAGTGGGGGGGATGGGGAGTGAGAGCAGAGCTACGGGGTATAGATGAGATGGTGATTTCGATGTTTCTATTTTACTGACAGGATGTAATACTAGCCATCAAGGAGACGGCATTTGTAACATCAGACTACCCTGTTATCCTCTCATTTGAAAATCACTGCAGGTGAGTAGTTTGCTGCTGTAACATTAATGTCGACAAGCAGAGACGCAACCACACTACAATGCTAAAGTTCAGTTTAGAGATATAGCGCGGAAACAGGCCCTTCGGCCCACCGAGCCCGTGCTGACCAGCGATCCCCGCGCACTAACACTATCCTACACACACACACACACACTAGGGACAATTTTTTACATTTATACCAAGCCTATTGACTTACAAGCCTGCGAGTCTTTGGAGTGTTGGAGGAAAGCCCACTCGGATCACGGGGAGAACGGACAAACTCCGTACAGACAGCACCCGTAGTCGGGATCGAACCCGGGTCTCTGGCTCTGCAAAGGCAGCAATTCTACCGCTGCACCACCCTGGGGGCGACGGAGTTAGAGGAGGCGCCGGTGGGAATAAAGGAGGACCCAGCGATGGGGGACTGCTGTGAGGGAGTGGGGGAGGGGGGGGGTGGGGGAGGGGGGGGGGAGAAGAACAATGGACAATGGAGGACCATATCATTTATAGGAAGGATGTCAACAAAATAGAGAGAGTACAGAGGAGATTTACTAGAATGTTGCCTGGGTTTCAGCAACTAAGTTACAGAGAAAGGTTGAACAAGTTAGGTCTTTATTCTTTGGAGCGCAGAAGGTTAAGGGGGGACTTGATAGAGGTCTTTAAAATGATGAGAGGGATAGACAGAGTTGGCGTGGATAAGCTTTTCCCATTGAGAGTAGGGAAGATTCAAACAAGAGGACATGAGTTGATAATTAAGGGACAGAAGTTTAGGGGTAACATGAGGGGGAACTTCTTTACTCAGAGAGTGGTAGCTGTGTGGAATGAGCTTCCAGTGGAAGTGGTGGAGGCAGGTTCGATTTTATCATTTAAAAATAAATTGGATAGTTATATGGACAGGAAAGGAATGGAGGGTTATGGTCTGAGTGCAGGTAGATGGGACTAGGGGAGAATAAGTGTTCGGCACGGACTAGAAGGGCCGAGATGGCCTGTTTCCGTGCTGTAATTGTTATATGGTTATATGGTTATTTAGACACCTTATCTGAGGAAGGGTGGCTGGCTCTGGAGAGGGTCCAGAGGAGGTTTACAAGAATGATTCCAGGAATGAGTGGGTTAACCTATGAAGACCGTTTGTCGGCACTGGGCCTGTACTCGCTGGAGTTTAGAAGAATAAGGCGGAGAACCTCATTGAAACGCAACGAGTAGTGAAAGGCTTGATTAGAGTGGATGTGGAGAGGATGTTTCCACTAGTGGGAGAGTCTAGGACCAAAATCACAGCCTCACTATTCAAGGACGTTCCTTTAGGAAGGAGATGAGAAGGAACTTCTTTCGTCAGAGGGTGGTGAATCTGTGGAATTCTTTGCCACAGAGGGCTGTGGAGGTTGTCAGTGGATATTGTTAAGGCAGAGATAGATTGATTCTTGATTAATACAGGTGTCGGGGGCAATGGGGAGAAGGCAGGAGAATGGGGTTAGGAATGAGAAATAGATCAGCCATCTCTGGTCACTCTGCGGCCTAACATCATGGAGCTGGCGGCCTTGCTCGAGACTGACTTTAACCCCACCGCGGGACCGTGGACTTACCCTCGGAGCCTGTGATCCCTTGTCTGGGATCGACCCTCCAACCGCAGCCTGCGGATTTCAACATCGAGAAGCTCGCAGTCTCGGATAGAGACTGTTGTCGGGAGGCTCCAAAGTCGCAGGAGGTTCGACCAGCCCTGATTGCCCGGGGTCCGATCGCCCGGCGCGTGGGAGCTGAAATCCCCCCCCCCCCCGATGCGCAGGGCCCGACCATCGGCTACGGGAGCCAAGATCGCCCCTTCAACGGAGGGTTCGAGTGCCCCGACTGGGGGAGACCAAAAGAGGGAAGAGATTGAACTTTTAATCGCCTTCCATCACCGTGAGGAATGTGGAGGAGTCACTGTGGTAGATGTTTATGTTAAAAATTAATTTGGGTGTCTTGTTGTTCTTTATTGGTATGCTGTATGGCAAATCAAATTCCTCTTATGTTGCGAAACATACTTGGCTAATAAAGTACTATTATGATAAATATTATAATTATAACTCATTAACAATTACAGCACGGAAACAGGCCGTCTCGGCCCTTCTAGTCCATGCCGAACACTTATTCTCACCTAGTCCCATCTACCTACACTCAGACCATAACCCTCCATTCCTTTCCCGACTATGATTGAATGGCGGAGTAGACTTGATGGGCCGAATGGCCTAATTCTGCTCCTATACCTTATAACCCGGCATGGGGGAGAACAAAGGTGGACCCAGCGCGGGGGTACTTTGTAACTTTATCAGCGCCCTTTATGTGGCGACTGTTTACATACCGTGGGTATGCGAGCAAAGAATTTCACTGTGACCTGTCGCCTGGGACATTAATGCATTCATTCTATCCTTAAAATGCGACACTATTCTGCCGTACTAAATTATTCCTCCTTTGCAGCAAACCCCAGCAGTACAAGATGGCCAAGTACAGTGAAGAAATCTTTGGAGACCTTCTATTGAAGCAGCCGCTGGAAAACAACCCAGTACGCTTACACTTTTCTGTCTATGTATTATTAAAAAGAATTGAAGCTCAAATGAAAACTAGTCGCAAAATGTTGATCCTGTCGTTTTGCTTCACAGCTAGATGCCGGCAGACCTCTGGCATCTCCGAACGACCTGAAGAGAAAAATACTCATCAAAAATAAGAGGTTAAAACCTGAAGTAGAGTCAAGTAAGTTGGAAGCTTCAAAGTCATCTTGTTGAGTTTCATTGTCTATAACACGTTTTCACCCAGCCCATAGCCAACCCTGGCCTGTTTCATCACTTTTTTGCATATCTTTCATTCATTTGTTCTATAACTCTCCACATCGCCGTCGATATCGCTCGTTTCCATCTCCCCTGACCCTCGGTCTGAAGAAGGGTCTCAACCCCGAAACATCACCTATTCCCTTTCTCCAGAGATGCCGCCTGTCCCGCTGAGTTACTCCAGCTTTTTGTGTCTACTATCTTCGGTGTAAACCAGCATCTGCAGTACCTTCAACACTGCCGAAATAAGATTCTTTGTACAATGTTGTTAAGAAACGTGTCTGTTTTTGGTGACTTGATTGCCACCTATGGAAATCCAGAGGAAAATGCTGGAGTAACTCAGCGGGTCAGGCAGCATCTCTGGAGAAAAAGGATATGTGGCGTTTTGGGTCAGAACCCTTCTTCAGACTGAAACTAGGGGTGGAGTGACAGGGTTAAACTGGGTCTCCTCAACAGAGTTAAGCCACACTGCCTACCACTGACGAACTGTACACTGCAAGGGCCAGGAAGCGAGCGGGTAAGATCATCTCTGACCCCTCTCGCCCTGGCCACAAACTCTTTGAATCACTTCCCTCTGGAAGGCGACTCCGGACTGTCAAAGCTGCCACAGCCAGACATAAAAACAGTTTCTTTCCACGAGTAGTAGCTCTCCTCAATAACCAAAAGTCTGTAGCCTCCTTTTGCTCTGATATTTTATTTCATTCACATGTTCAAATGTAATGTTTTATTCTTAATGTTTTAATGTTTTAATGTTTTATTTTAATGGTTTGCAGTATGTCAATCGACAATAGACCACAGGTGCAGGAATAGGCCATTCGGCCCTTCGAGCCAGCACCACCATTCAATGTGATCATGGCTGATCATCCACATTCAGTACCCCGTTCCTGCCCTCTCCCCATATCCCCTGACTCCGCTATCTTTAAGAGCCCTATCCAAGTCTCACTTGAAAGTATCCAGAGAACCGGCCTCCACCGCTTCTCTGTGTGAAAAAGATGTTGCGTGCAGAGCACCAAGGCAAATTCCTTGTATGTGAACATACTTGGCCAATAAACTTATTCATTTACTTATTCATTCATTCATCATTTATTCACTCGAATATAGCATCTCATATTTCGCTTGGACAGCTTGCCACAGATGGCTGTAGAGGCCAAACCATCGGGTATTTTTAAGGCATTGACAGATCCTTCATTAGTGAGGGTGTCAAGGCTATGGGGTGAAGGCAGGAGAATGGGGTTGTGAGGGAATGATAGATTAGCCAGGATTGAAGGGCGGAGTAGACTCGATGGGCCGAATGGCCTAATTCTACTCCAGGAAGTTATGAACTTGTGTTGTATTCGCTGAAGTGGACGTGCTGGTGACAAATGTGGACAGAGAGATTATACACCTTCTGTTGCAATAGAGTCATAGAGTGATACAGTTGTGGAAACAGGCCCTTCAGCCCAACTTGCCCACACCAGCCAACATGTCCCAGCTATCTTCATAAGACAGTCCTGACATCCCATGAATCAGTCTGGTGAACCTTCTCTGCACTCCCTCTATGGCAATAATGTCCTTCCTCAGATTTGGAGACCTAAACTGTACGCAATACTCCAGGTGTGGTCTCACCAAGACCCTGTACAACTGCAGTAGAACCTCCCTGCTCCTATACTCAAATCCTTTTGCTATGAAAGCTAACATACCATTCGCTTTCTTCACTGCCTGCTGCACCTGCATGCCCACTTTCAATGACTGGTGTACCATGACACCCAGGTCTCGCTGCATCTCCCCTTTTCCGAGTCGGCCACCATTTAGATAATAGTCTGCTTTCCTGTTTTTGCCACCAGTTGCCACCAGTCCCACTTGCCGGCATTTGATCCATATCCCTCTAAACCTGTCCTATCCATGCACCTGGGTACACAAAATTGCTGGGGAAACTCAGCGGGTGCAGCAGCATCTATGGAGCGAAGGAAATAGGCGACGTTTCGGGCCAAAACCCTTCTTCAGATGCACCATGCACCTATCCATGCACCTGTCTGGATGTTTCTTAAACTTTGCAACTTCTTAAACTTATGCCCTCGATTCCCCTACTCTGGGCAAGAGACTCTGTGCATCTACCCGATCTATTCCTCTCATGATTTTATACACCTCTCTAAGATCACCCCCCCCCCCCCCATCCTCCTGCGCTGCAAGGAATAGAGTCCTAGCCTGCTCAACCTCTCCCTGCAGCTCAGACCCTCGAGTCCTGGCAACGTCCTTCTAAATCTTCTCCGCACCCTTTCCAAATTATCAACGTCTTTCCTATAGCGTGGTGCCCAGAACTGGGCACACGGCACTCTAAATGGGGCCTCTAATACAAGTTATAACAACATCTTATACAACTGCAACTTGACCTCCCATGTGTTTGACTGTATTTGGGCAGTGACAGCAGGGAACTGAAGTCTAGTTCTCTCCCATGTATGTTAGATGAGAGAGGGCAAAGGTCCACGCGCTGTGGACAAAAATAGGAGAATATGTTCCGTAAAGCAATACTTGAAATGCCTGGTTAATAACACCCTCCGACTGCGTCACTGGTTCAACGTTGAACTGGCATTTTTAAATCAGTTTATTTTTAGTAAATTAACATTTGGAATCCACGCTACTTAAATGGCCATGTTTTCTTTTCCCTGCTTGCAGTCTGCGTGACTTCCATTTGTACGATCCATAAACTCACCGGGAAGGCTGGCTCAGTCCTGGGGGCGGAGTTGGATTCACGGGAGGATGGTCTTGGAGGGGAGGATGCTCCTCAAACTGCGCAGCATCACCCCCTCCGTGACCCACTGGTCAACCCGAGGAGCACCTTCAGCACCAGTGTTTAAGAAGGAACTGCAGATGCTGGAAAATTGAAGGTAGACAAAAGTGCTGGAGAAACTCAGCGGGTGTAGCAATTTCCTTCGCTCCATAGATGCTGCTGCACCCGCTGAGTTTCTCCAGCACTTTTGTCTACCTTCAGCAACAGACTGGTTCCACCAAGATGCAGCACAGAACGCCACAGGAGATCCTTCTTCCCTGTGGCTATCAAACTGGACAATTCTTTCCCCTTCTGTCATGGGATAGACTGAGACTGACTCCCCCCCCACCCCCAATCTGTGCACAACCTCAATCCTTTCCACTCGTCACTTCCATTTCATGTTTCAATAGACAATAGGTGCAGGAGTAGGCCATTCGGCCCTTCAAGCCAGCACCGCCATTCAACGTGATCATGGCTGATCATCCCCAATCAGTTTCATGTATCTTGTGTATTTATGACTGTTGGCAGGGCAATTTCCCTCCTGGGATAAATAAAGTTCTATCGCATCGCGTGTCCATGCAAAAGTCACCACTTGCACGTCGCAAGTAACATAAATATTTCAACTCAACGTTCGGTTAAGGTTTGCCGGGGGGAGAGTGTGATAAGCTTTCTTTTCCCTGCTCTCCAAAGAGATCTGATGTACTTACCAGCCAAACTCAAGTACAATGGGTAGAGCGAAGGGGAAGATAAAAAAAAAGTGCAGAATATAGATCTCAGCATTGTAGCGCACCAGTTCCAGAGAGAAAGTCCAATGTCCACAATGGGGTGGAGGTGAATCGGCCTAAGGAAGGACCGTTCAGAAGCCTGATAACACAAAGAGTGGTGGGTGTAGGGAACGAGCTGCAGTTGAGACGGACTATCGCAACGTTTAAGAAACATTTAGTCGGGTACATGGATAGGACAGGTTTAGAGGGATATGGGCCAAACACAGGCAGGTGGGACTAGTGTAGATGGGACATGTTGGTGGGTGTGGGCAAGTTGGGCCGAAGGGCCTGTTTCCACGCTGTATGGCTCTATGATTACAACAGAGGCCTGGTTTACTTTAGTTTAGTTTATTATTGTCACGTGTACTGAGGTACAGCGAAAAGCTTTTGTCTGCGTGCTGTCCAGTAAAGACTATACATGATTACAATCAGGCCGTCACAGTGCACAGATAAAGGATGCAACATTTAGTGCAAAGATATAACATTGAAGTTCGATAAAGATAGTTTAAATGTCCATCAGGGTAAATGCCTGAGGAAGGGTCCCGGCCCGAAACGTCAGCCCATTCCTTCACTCCAGAGATGCTGCCTGTCCCGCTGAGTTACTCCAGTACTTTGTGTCCATCTTAGGTAGATGGAAGGTCGGGACCTCACTCTAGCTGATAAGAGGACCATTCAGGTCCACTCAGGGGAAGAAGGTGTCCTTGGGAACGTGTAGCGGAATAGCTTGGATCTTCTGCTGAAAAGCTTGAAATGCCAACAGTTATACACGGAATCGTTGGTCATAGAGTCATAGAATGATACAGCGTGGAAACAGGCCCTTCGGCCCAACTTGCCCACACCGGCCAACATGTCCCAGCTACACTAGTTATAGTCATAGAATGATACAACATGGAAACAGGCCCTTCGGCCCAACTTTCCCACACTGGCCACCATGCCCCATCAACACTAGTTATAGAGTCACAAAGTGATACAGCGTGGAAACAGGCCCTTCGGCCAACTTGCCCACACTGGCCAACATGTCCCAGCTACACTAGTCCAAACTGCCCGCGTTTGGACCATATCCTTCCTAACCTGTCCTTATCCATGTACCTGTCTAACTGTTTCTTAAATGTTGGAATGGTCCCAGCCTCAACTGCCTCCTCTGGCTGCTCATTCCATACATCCATCACCCTTTGAGTGAAAAAGTGACCCCTCGGATTCCTATTAAATCTTTCCCCCTTCACCTTGAACCTATGTCCACTGGTCCTCGATTCACCTACTCTGGGCAAGAGATCCTGTGCATCTAAAACATGATGATATTTTATTGTCACTTGTACCGAGCTAGATGCAGTGAATTTCTTTGTGTTTGCATTGAAAGTGCACAAAAGAGGCAGTAAAATACATTCAAACGACCCAAAATAACACATAGGTGGAGCAGGCAGATAGAAAGAGAAAATGTGAATTAGTCTTCAGTGCATTTGAGTACAAGGTTAAATACGCCTGGCGTGAATTATACCGCACCCTGGTGAATAGGTAGCTGCATGCCTTGCAATAAAAACCTTCATCGCAGATGCATGGAAGGACTCTGCCTTTTGCACCGCTGGTGTCCATTTACAGGACCGCTTGTCTTCATTCTCGCCTCCTGGAGTCAAGAGCTCAAACCTCAGCTGTGAACTAGCATTAATGCTGGATGGTTACCCACTGCTGAAAGACTGGATAGACTCGGTTTGTACTCGCTAGAATTTAGAAGATTCAGGGGGGATCTTATAGAAACTTACAAAATTCTTAAGGGGTTGGACAGGCTAGATGCAGGAAGATTGTTCCCGAAGTTGGGGGAGTCCAGAACAAGGGGTCACAGTTTGAGGATAAGGGGTGAGCCATTTAGAACGGAGATGAGGAAACACCTTTTCACACAGAGAGTTGTGAGACTGTGGAATTCTCTGCGTCAGAGGGCGATGGAGGCCGGTTCTCTGGATACTTTCAAGAGAGAGCTAGATAGGGCTCTTAAAGGAGTCAGGGGATATGGGGAGAAGGCAGGAACGGGGTACTGATTGTGGATGATCAGCCATGATCACATTGAATGGCGGTGCTGGCTCGAAGGGCCGAATGGACTACTCCTGCGCCTATTGTCTATTGTCTATTATCTAACCAGTCAGCGGAAAGACAATACATGATTACAATCAAGCTATCCACAGTGTACAGCTTCAGGCCTGGCAACACCCTCGTAAATCATGCCACCATCTTTCCTTTAACATGGTGGCCACAACTGAACACAATACTCTGAATGTGGCTTTGCCAATGTCTTATACAACTGTCTTACACAATTGTAATATGACCTCCCAGCTTCTTTACTCAATAGACACAAAGTGCTGGAGTAACTCAGCGGGCCAAGCAGCAGGAATGGGCGACGTTTCGAGTCGAGACCCTTCTTCAGTCTATACTCAATACTCTGACTGATGAAGGCCAATGTGCCGAATGCATGTTATTTAGTTTCGTTTAGAGATACAGTGCGGAGCCAGGCCCTTTGGTCCACCGAGTCTGCACCGACCAGCGATCCCGATGCACTAACACTATCCTACACGCACGAGGGACAATTTACAATTTTACCAAGCCAATTAAACTACAAATCTGTACGTCTTTGGAGTGTGGGAGGGAACCGGAGAAAAACCCACGCGGTCACGGGGAGAGCGTACAAACTTGGTACATACGCTCCGATACGATAGAACTTTGTTTATCCCAGGAGGGAAATTGATCTGCTAACAGTCATAAAAAACGCAAAATACATAAAATATTAAATTGAAGTTTGACGAGTGGAAAGGATTGGGGATGTGCAATGTTTGGGAGGGGAGACAGTCCACCCCAGGACAGAAGACAGCACCCGTATTCAGGATCGAACCCGGATTACTGGCGCTGTGGGGCAGCAACTCTAACGCAGCGCCACCGTGCTGCCCCTCCCCCCCCCCCCCCCCACTGACACTAACAATAGACAATAGGTGCAGGAGTAGGCCTTTTGGCCCTTAGAGCCAGCACCGCCATTCAATGGGATCATGGCTGATCATCCCCAATCAGTACCCCGTTCCTGCCTTCTCCCCATATCCCATGACTCCGCTATTTTTAAGAGCCCTATCTAGCTCTCTCTTGAAAGCATCCAGAGAACCTGCCTCCACCGCCCTCTGAGGCAGAGAATTCCACAGACTCACCGCTCTCTGTGAGAAAAAGTGTTTCCTCGTCTCCGTTCTAAATGGCTTACTCCTTATTCTTAAACTGTGGCCCCTAGTTCTGGACTCCCCCAACATGATTCCTGCCTCCAGCGTGTCCAAACCCTTAACAATCTTATACGTTTCAATGAGATCTCATCTCATCCTTCTAAACCCCAGAGTGTACAAGCCCAGCCGCTCCATTCTCTCAGCATATGACAGTCCCGCCATCCCGGGAATGAGCCTTGAATTAACACCTGATGATTTATTTTCGTCCTTAGAGCAGCTTGAGACGTTTAAAAGCCTGATGGAGGCCGGGGAAGCCTCCAGCCCAGCAAGCATGTTGGAGGATGAAAACGAGGAGGAAATCGAAAACGGTAACCACTTTAGCAAGTTGACACGAATTGCATAGAACAATTACTGTGCGTAAGAAGAAGGAACAATTTAGCTTGAATGCTTGTAATTTTTCTCTTGTCCTACACTTACAGCTGACCTATCATCGATTTCGGGTAAGGAAAGTAGCTTGCAGATAATTAACTGATCTAATATATTTTTTTTAAAAACTGGTTTATTCCTATCTGTTCGGTAAGCCCGAGGGTCACCTCGCCAAGTGACACATCGCTGAGCACCAAGCTAACTCTCGGTCCGAAACCCAGGCAAATTATTTCAGTAACCACCGACACACCCTTGCACTTTCTGTTTGTACACACACACACACACACACACACACACACACACACACACACACACACACACACACACACACACGCGTCGCCAAACTGACATTGTCAGAGAGAGAGATTTTACAACAAGTTTGCTATTGAAACGTTCTTTCGTTCTTGCGATGGAGCCGAACCGAAAATAGACCCCTGATTTTAATGTTCAAGAAGGAACTGCAGATGCTGGAAATATCGAAGGCAGAAAAAAATGCTGGAAACATAGAAACATAGAAATTAGGTGCAGGAGTAGGCCATTCGGCCCTTCGAGCCTGCACCGCCATTCAATATGATCATGGCTGATCATCCAACTCAGTATCCCGTACCTGCCTTCTCTCCATACCCTTAGCCACAAGGGCCACATCTAACGCCCTCTTAAATATAGCCAATGAACTGGCCTCAACTACCCTCTGTGGCAGAGAGTTCCAGAGATTCACCACTCTCTGTGTGAAAAAAGTTTTTCTCATCTCGGTTTTAAAGGATTTCCCCCTTTAAAGGATTTCCCCCCTTTAAAGGATTTCCCCCCAAGCTGTGACCCCTTGTCCTGGACTTCCCCAACATCGGGAACAATCTTCCTGCATCTAGCCTGTCCAACCCCCCAAGAATTTTGTGAGTTTTGTAAGGGTGAGGCAGCATCTATGGAGCGAAGGAATAGGTGGCGTTTCGGGTCGAGACCCTCCTTCAGACTGATTGAAGGGTCTCGACCCGAAACGTCACCTATTCCGTCGTTCCATAGATGCTGCCTCAGCCGCTGAGTTTCTCCAGCATTTTTTGTCTACCCCTGATTTTAATAATTATTTGACATTGTAAAATCAATTAATTTTTTTTAAATGTCTCTAAACTCTCTCTCCCTGACTTGTTTTCACTGCCGCACTCTAATTCTTAATTCTATGGACTAATATATCTTGCGTCAGATATCGTGGTTGAATTGCAACACTTGTGCGGTGAATCGTAAAGAGGATTTAGCCTGAGCTTGCGATATAAGTGTGCACAAACCTCTACATCTGTGGAAATAATTGTATCCAGCCTTTTCTAAAATCACTTTTACTTAAAGAATTTGAGGGCATCAGAGTTTGCGGATGTGGCCAATATGACTGCAGTAAACCCTGGTTATAACGGACCGTGGTGGGGGTGGGTTGGGGGGGGGAATGGCGTCCATTAATGTCGACTGTCCACTATAACCAAATAAGGAATTGTCGTCGTATAAGTTGAGTTCAGTTTACTGTCACGTGTACCGAGGTACAGTGGGAAAGCTTTTGTTGCCTGCTATCCATTCAGCGGAAAGACAATACATGATTATAACCGAGCCATTTACAGTGTATGGATACACGATAAGGGAATAGCGTTTAGTGCAAGGTAAAGTCCGATCCAAAGATAGTCCGAGGGTCTCCTGTGAGGTAGATAGTAGTTCAGGACTTCTCTCTACTTGTGGTAGGATGGTTCAGTTGCCTGATAACAGCTGGGAAGAAACTGTCTTGGTTCTTGGAGACATGGGGGTCAGACCCGGGTTCCATCTCTGGAGAACATGGATAGGTGACGTTTCCCCATGGCATTGCAAAATATCGGGTGCCTTTTGTGGACACAAGGAACTGCAGATGCTGATTTTCCCCCCAGAAAAAAGGCACAACGTGCTGGAGTAACGCAGCACACCTCATCTCCTGTATCCTGTATCCACCTATCACTTGCCATGCTTTGGGCTGACCCCCATGTCTCTTCCAGCTTTCACCCCCTGGTACAATCAGTCTGAAGAAGGGTCCCGACCCCAAACGTCACCTGTCCACGTTCACCAGAGATGCTCCCCCCCCCCCCCCCCCCCCCCCATCAGTCTGAAGAAGGGTTTCGGCCTGAAACGTCGCCTATTTCCTTCGCTCCATAGATGCTGCTGCACCCGCTGAGTTTCCCCAGCAATTTTGTGTACCTTCGATCTTCCAGCATCTGCAGTTCCTTTTTGAACAACATGCTGCCTGACTCGCTGAGTTACTGCAGCACTTTTACTCATCAGAGCTACAATATGTCTGATGTTGAAAGATGCTGTAATCTCTTTACCCATCTGAGCTTTGTGTAATGAGTTTCAATGGGAAGGTTTCTATCAAACATTCTACAAGGTTTATCTCTGCAGAAATATGTGCATTGTGGCATTGCCAAAAGAATTTTCACCCAGAGAGTTGTGAATTTATGGAATTCCCTGCCACAGAGGGCAGTGGAGGCCAAGTCACTGGATGGATTTAAGAGAGAGTTAGATAGAGCTCTAGGGGCTAGTGGAATATGGGGAGAAGGCAGGCATGGGTTATTGTAAGGGGACGATCAGCCATGATCACAATGAATGGCGGTGCTGGCTCGAAGGGCCGAATGGCCTCCTCCTGCACCTATTTTCTATGTTTCTGAGAATTAAGTTAGTTCGCGCCATATTTTCCCTTGGTAACTTTGATTTTTTTTAAATTAATAAATTTAAAATGAGCGGCCTGGTGGCGCAGCGGTAGAGTTGCTGCCTTACAGAGCTTGCAGCGCTTGCAGCGCCAGAGACCCGAGTAAGATGCTTGATCGAGGAAGGCAAGACCAATGTTTAAAAAACAGTATACAAAATACGCTATATACATAATTATAGTCAGCAGATTAGTTTAGAGACACAGTACAGAAACAGACCCTTCGGCCCATCGAGTCCGCGCCGACCAGCGATCGCCCCGTACACTAGCACCATTCTACACGCACTAGGGACAATTTACAATTTTACCGAAGCCAATTAACCTACAAACCTGCACTTCTTTGGAATGTGGGAGAAAACAGAAATCCCACGCAGGTCACGGGGAGAATGTACAAACTCCGTACAGGCAGCACCCGTGGTCAGGATCGAACCCTTGTCTCTGCCGCTGTAACCCCGTGTCGCCGTGTAGCATGGAAACAGGCCCTTCAGCCCACTGAGTCCATGTGGAACAAGAACCGCCCAATTTATTGAAAGTTTTATCGAAACTGGACTCTCTCGGGTTTGGCTTAAATTTAAAATTAGGCAATCAAAATTGCTTTCTGAGTTCCCAGTCGCCCACTACTTGTGAACAGTAATTCATTCCACGTGATCAACAATGGTGTTTTCCTCTCCTGCAGTTGACCAAGATGAAGCACATCCTGAATTGAAAATCAATAGTGAGCTTTCTGCAGATGACATAACTCAGGAGAAAGAAGCACTTGTCAATAGTGTGAAGAAGGTATGTATCTGTTTTCTAATTAGCAAGTTATAACATTTTCTATCAAGTCATATAATGCAATGCTTTAGTGCATTTTAACACGTACACATTTAATGGCCTTTGTGGCCAAGTTAAGACTCTACACTTGAATCATACAAAATAATGCCTGGAAGCATGGTGACTCAGTTTCAGTACGGTGACAGGTAGGCCCGCTGCCTCACAGCTCCAGGGACCCAGGTTCGATCCTGACCCCGGGTGCTGTCTGTGTGGAGTTTGCACGTTCTCCCTGTGACCGCTGGGTTTCTTCCAGGTGTTCTGGTTTCCTCCCATGTCCCACAGATGTACCAGCTTGTAGGTTAATTGGCCTCTAAAGTTGACCCTAGTGGGTAGAGAGAAGATGTCAAAATGGGATAATATAGATAATAGTGTGAACAAGGTGATCAATGGTCAGCGAGGCACCTGGGGCCCGATCAAATAATAAACAGCCTAGCCTGGACTCTTTTGGGCGGCCACGGTGGCGCAGCGGTAGAGTTACTACCTTACAGCGAATGCAGCGCCGGAGACCCGGGTTCGATCCCGACTACAGATGCTGTCTGTACGGAGTTTGTGCGTGCTCCCCGTGACCTGCGTGGGTTTTCTCCGAGATCTTCGGTTTCCTCCCACACTCCAAAGACGTACAGGTTTGTAGGTTAATTGGCTTGGTAAATGTAAAAATTGTCCCTAGTGGGTGTAGGATAGTGTTAATGTGCGGGGATCGCTGGTCGGTGCAGACCTGGTGGGCCGAAGGGCCTGTTTCCGTGCTGTATCTCTAAACTAAACTAAACTCCAAAAGCTTTTGTTGCGTGCTAACCAGTCAGCGGAAAGACAGTACATGATTACAATCGAGCCATTTACAGGGTAGAGATACATGTTAAGGGAATGACGTTTAGTGCAAGGCAAAGTCCGATCAAAGAAAGTCCGAGGGTCACCAAAGAGATAGATAGTAGTTCAGCACTGCTCTCTGGTTTGTGGTAGGATGATTCAGTTGCCTGATAACAGCTGGGAAGAAACTGTCCCTGAATCTGGAGGTGTGCGTTTTCACACTTCTGTACCTTTTGCCCGATGGCAGAGGGGAGAAGAGGGAGTGGCCGGGGTGCGACTGGTCCTTGATTAAGCTGCTGGCCTTGCCGAGGCAGCGTGAGGTGTAGATGGAGTCAATGGAAGGGAGGTTGGTTTGTGTGATGGTCTGGGCTGCGTCCACAATTCGCTGCAATTCCTTGTGGTCTTGGATGGAGCTGTTCCCAAACCAAGCTGTGATGCCTCTTGACCCCTATGTCTACTGTATGTCTCAGACTAATCTATTATTCCTACAGGTGCTTAAAGTATGATTGTGCTTCTGTATACAGTAAACCCTGACTATAACAGAACATGGGGGGTGGGAATGGTGTCCTTTATTTCCGATTCCACGCAAACACCACACAGAGAGCATCCAATGACAGGATCGAACCCGGGTCTCAAACTAAAATATAACTAAAACCAAAGGGAATTTAGTCAAGGAAAGTACAAGTCACCAAAGTGAAACAATCTACAGTATTTTGCTGTTGCAGTCAGAGTTTCTTCATCCCAATTCTCCGAGACAAATGAAGTTCGATCGTGAAATGTGGGTATTTCGGAAACTCTTGAACCCGTACTCAATTGCTGTGACACAAACAAAAAATAATGCCTCTTATTTTTGTAGGTAATCGAAGACACTGAACCGGAGAGTAACAAAAAGGTGAGCGCTGTTTGAAGTAACTTTTGTTTTCATGAAATGAACCTTAAGTCATGGGAGTAGAATTAGGCCATTCAGCCCATCGAGTCTACTCTGCCATTCAATCATGGCTGATCTATCTCCCCCTCTCACCCCCCCCCCCCCCCCCCCCCCCCCCCCCTTCTCCCCATAACCCCTGACACCCGTACTAATCAAGAATCTTATCAATCTATGCCATAAAAATATCCAATGGCTTGACCTCCACAGCCTTCTGTGGCAATGAATATCACAGATTCACTAAAGATTTGTGTGTGTATATGATCTATATATGCGTATTTGTAAGTGTGCATATATACACACACATTGAACTTTTTTTCTCATTCTCGTTTATCATATTGTTTACAGTGTACTATGTTTACATATTCTGTTGTGCTGCAGCAAGTAAGAATTTCATTGTTCTATCTGGGACACATGACAATAAAACACTCTAGGACCCAGGCCACAATGGGTACTAGAAGAATTTGTCACTCTCTGTGTTCACCGATATGTAATACACTGTGATGTGAAGAAGCTGCCCAAAGTGCCTTTGTTTTGTTTTACAGGGAACTATAACTGTAGAAGACGAACAGGCCTGGGTATCATCCTATACTTATGTTGGAGCCACCACCAATATACATCCCTACTTGTCCGCCATGGTCAACTATGCCCAGCCAGTGAAATTTCAAGGCTTTAAGATTGCAGAAGGTATACAGACATTGTTTAAGCTCTCAAAGGCATTCATGTTCATAAGTGATAGGAGCAGAATTAGGCCATTCGGCCCATCAAGTCCACTCCGCCATTCATTCGTGGCTGATCTATCTCTCCCTCCTGACCCCATTCTCCTGCCTTCAGGCTATTATACTCAACTGAAACAAATCTCTGAACACTAATAGACCATTATCTGCTTATTTGCACTCTATCTGCTTATTTATTGATGTGTGTATATATTTATATAATGGTATATGGACACACTGATCTGTTCTGTATTCATGCCTACCATATTCCGTTGTGCTGAAGCAAAGCAAGAATTCCATTGTCCTGTCTGGGACATATGACAATAAACTCTCTTGACTTGACTTCTCCCCATAACCCCTGACACCCGTACTAATTTGAAAGTGGAGGTGAAGTTAGTAGTTACATAGTACAAACTATGGGGATGATCAGCCATGATCACATTGAATGGCGGTGCCGGCTTGAAGGGCCGAATGGCCTCCTCCTGCACCTATTATCTATTGTCAAACGAGGAACTGCGGATGCTGTTTCACCAAACAAAAGGACACAAAGCGCTGGAGTCACCGGGGCGGTATGGTGGTACAGCGGTAGAGTTGCTGCCTCACAGCGCCAGAGATCTGGCTTCGATCCTGAGCACGGGTGCTGTCTGCACGGAGTTTGCACGTTCCCCCTGCAACGGCGTGGAATTTCCCGCTGGTGCTCCGGTTTCTCCCGCGCTCCAAAGACGTAGTACGGGCTTGTCGGCGAATTGGCTTCGGTGAAATTGTAAATTGTCTCTAGCGTGTGGCAAAGTGTTATTGTGCAGGGATCGCTGGTCGGGGCAGACTCGGTAGGCCGAAAAGCCTGTTTCCGCACTGTATCTCTAAACTAAACTAAGCTACCAGAGGAGAACGTGCCTCAAAGTAGGCATACCTTGAGGAGATTTCGCAGTGGAGCCATGAGATGTAAAAATAAGGAACTGCAGATGCTGGTTTATTAAAAGGGAACAAAGTGCTGGAGTAAATCAGCAGGTCAGACAGATGTACAGAGCGGTGGAGAAAGTGGGTTGACATAGAAACAGTGTGAAAGGGTGATGGATGGTCAGTGTTGACTCGGTGGGCCGAAGGGCCTGTTTCCATGCTGTATCTGTCAATGAATTAAAAGCACTTCGTACCATAGGATCATAAGTGAGCAGAATTCAGCCCATCAAGTCTTCTCCGCCATTCAATCATGGCTGATCTATCTCTCCCTCCAAGCCCCATTCTCCTGCCTTCTCCCCATAACCCCTGACACCCGTACTAATCAAGAATCTCTCTATCTCTGCCTTAAATATATCCACTGACTTGGCCTCCACAACCTTCTGTGGCAAAGAATTCCACAGTTTCACCAGCCCCTGAATAAAGAAATCCCTCCTCATCTCATAGAAACATAGAAAATAGGTGCAGGAGTAGGCCATTCGGCCCTTCGAGCTTGCACCGCCATTCAATATGATCGTGGCTGATCATCCAACTCAGTATCCCGTACCTGCCTTCTCTCCATACCCCCTGATCCCTTTAGCCACAAGGGCCACATCTAACTCCCTCTTAAATATAGCCAATGATCTGGCCTTGACTACCTTCTGTAGCAGAGAATTCCACAGATTCACCACTGTGTGAAAAATGTTTTTCTCATCTCGGTCCTAAAAGATTTCCCCCTTATCCTTATCTCCTTCCTAAAAGAACATCCTTTAATTCTGAGGCTGTGACCTCTAGTCCTAGACTCTCCCACTAGTGGAAACATCCTCTCCACATCCACTCCATCCAGGCCGTTCATACTATTCGGCACGTTTCAAAGTTGTTCGGCACGGACTTGTAGGGCCGAGATGGCCTGTTTCCGTGCTGTAATTGTTATATGGTTATATGGTTCCCCCCACATCTTTCGAAACTCCAGCGAGCACAGGCCCAGTGCCGTCAAACGCTCTGCTAGCCATGATGTGCGAGTCTCACAGGGTCCGTTTAAGTGTTAACTGCTGCGCAAAATTGATTTTGCCTTCAACCAGGGAATACTAGGTGTCATCGAGCAGTTGTTGTGAACATAAATTGCCCCCCAGCGCAGTTGTACCTTTAAGTAAGTAAGTAAGTTTATTGGCCAAGTATTCACATACAAGGAATCTGCCTTTACAGTTGTACCTTTACAGTGTTGTACAACGACACAAATGCAATAAATACTGTTGCAAGGCACTGCGTTTGGACCAGGCGCGGCACGGTGGCGCAGCGGTAGAGTTGCTGCCTCACAGCACCAGAGACCCAGGTTCGATCCCGACTACGGGGGCTCTCTGTGTGTGGAGTTTGCACGTCCTTGTGACCGTGTGGGTTGTCTCCGGGTGATCTGGTTCCCTCCCACACTCCAAAGACGTGCAGGGTTGTAGGTTAAGTGGCGAATGTAAATTGCCCCTAGTGTGTGTAGGTTGGAACTAGTGTACGGATGATCGCTGGCTGGCACGGACTTAGTGGGCCGAAGGGCCTGTTTACGCGATGTATGTCTGAACTAAAGTACATTTCTGGCCCTGCGTGTCATGGAATGAGAGTTGTTTTAACTCATGGACTGGCGTTCTTGCTTTACTGGATATCTATATTATTTTATTTAGGGTGTCGCAGCTGGTAGAGCTGCTGCCTCACAGCGCCAGAAACTCGGGTTCATTCCTGACCTCGGGTGCTCTCTGTGTGGATTCTGCACCTTCTCTCTGTGACCGTCTGGGTTTTCTCTGGGTGACAACAGACAATAGGTGCAGGAGTAGGCCATTCGGCCCTTCGAGCCAGCACCGCCATTCAATGTGATCATTGCTGATCATCCATAATCAGTACCCCGTTCCTGCCTTCTCCACATATCCCTTGACTCTGCTATCTTTAAGAGCTCCATCTAACTCTCTATTGAAAGTGTTTCCTCATCTCTGTTCTAAATGGCTTACCCCTTATTCTTAAACTGTGGCCCCTGGTTCTGGACTCCCCCAACATCGGGAACATGTTTTGTGCCTCTAGCGTGTACAAACCCTTAATAATCTTATATGTTTCAATAAGATATCCTCTCATCCTTCAAAATTCCAGAGTATACAAGCCCAGCCGCTCCATTCTCTCAGCATATGACAGTCCCGCCATCCTGGGATTTAACATTGTGAACCTACGCTGCACTCCCTCAATAGCAAGAATGTCCTTCCTCAAATTAGGGGACCAAAACTGCACACAATACTCCAGGTGTGGTCTCACTAGGGCCCTGTACAACTGTAGAAGGACCTTTTTGATCCTATACTCAACTCATCTTGTTATGAAGGCCAACTTTCACTTTCTTCACTGCCTGCTGAACCTGCATGCTTACTTTCAGTGACTGATGTACAAGGACTCATGCTCCGATTTCGTTCCACGTCCCAAATTGGACCTCTGTAAAATTGCCCCAAGTGTGTCGGGAGTGGATGAGATGCATAACATGGAACTAGTGTGAACGGGTGATCGATGGTCGGCGTGGACATGTTCAGTCGAAGGGCCTGTTGTTCCAAAGCTGCATCTTGCAGCTGAACTGAAAATTAGACAACTCTGAAGAAGGGTCTCTGACCCGAAACATCACCTATTCCTTTGCTCCAGAGATGCTGCCTGACCCGCTGAGTTACTCCAGCTTTTTGTATCTTTCTTCACGAGAAAAGAGAGGTTGGACAAACATGGGTTGTTTTCTCTCGCACACCGGAAGTTGAGAGATACCCTGATGGCGATATATTAAATTATGAATGGCACTGACTGGGTAGGCAGTCAGAAACGTTGTTCCATAGGTGGAAGTGTCAAAGACTCGAGGGCATAGCTTTAAGCTAAAATGGGCAAAATTTAAAGGAGATGTGCAGGGCATGTGGTGTTATACAGAGAGCGGTGGGTGCCTGGAACGCACTGCCAGAGGTGGTGGTGGAGGTGGTGTGAATGAGACTCGTGGATGTGAAGGGAGTGGAGGTATATGGGTCAACTAGTGCGGGGAGGTGAGATTAGTTTAGCTAATGGACATTGTGGGCCAAAGAGCCTGTACCTGTGCTGTACTGTGCAGGAAGGAACTGCAGATGCTGGTTTACACCGATGATGGACGCAATATGCTGGAGTTACTCAGCGGGTCAGGCAGCATCTCTGGAGATGGTACATTTTGTTTAGTTAATTTTTTTAGTTTAGTTTACGGTCACGTGTACCGAGTTACAGTGAAAAGCTTTTGTTGCGTGGTAACCAGCTAGCGGAAAGACAATACATGCTTACAATCGAGCCGTTCACTGTGTAAAGATACGTGCTGAAGGGAATAACGTTCAGTGCAAGTAGGGTTGCCAACTGTCCCGTATTAGCCGGGACATCCCGTATATTGGGCTAAATTGGTTTGTCCCGTACGGGACCGCCCTTGCCCCGTATTTGACTGCTACTACTCGGGTCGAGGGGACTGTCGGGTCAGAACGCCGCGCCCGGCCCCACCTCACCCGTCCCGACGTAGTGCAGCCCATGGAGTGCAGCAGCAGCAGCAGCAGCGCCTCGCCCGTGGCCCCGTCGGTCGGCAGCCCGGCCAGCTGTCCGACTTTCGGATCTACGCTTACCGCTGACACCGGTTCATGAGTTGGATGGGGCGCCGGACTTTGCGCGTGACATCGCGCGGCCCGGGCCAAAACTCCTCAGCTGGCCCGCCAGCTGGGCTTTGTGTGCAGTCCAGCACCCGGGCCAACTCATCATTCACCCAGCCACGGCCGAGTCAGTCAATGAATTGCCGTCGGGAATTTGTCCCTTATTTTGACCTTTTGACAACCCTGAGTGCAAGATAAAGCCAGTAAAGTCCGATCAAAGATAGTTCGAGGGTCTGAAGACTGGTGTCGACCCGAAAAGTCACCTGCTTCTTTATCGCCAGAGATACGACCTGACCCTCTGAGTTACTGCGCCATTTTGTGTCTGTACTGTTCTATTAAAAGTAGTTGTAAATGTTTAAAGTCGTCGTAAAAGGTTAAGAGTCGTCATAAATGTTAAAACCAGCCATAAATGTTACTGAGTGGGAAGGAACTGCAGGTGTTGGTTTAAACCGAAGATCGACACAGGACGTTGGAGTAACTCAGCGGGTCAGGCAGCGTCTCTGGAGAGAAGGAACAGGTGCCGTTTCTGGTCGAAAACCTTTCCTTCAGACTGAGGGTCAGGGGAAAGGGAAACGAGAGATAGAGAGACGGAGATGTAGGGAGATATAGAACAAATGAATGAATGAAAGATATGCAAAAAAGTAACGATGATGAAGGAGACAGGCCATTGTTAAGCTGTGAGCTGGGTGAAAACGAGTTACAGATAATGAGACTCAACAAGACGACTTGGAAACTAGTACAATGTCTAGGCTGGGGGAGGGACGGAGAGAGATGGGATGCAAGGGTTACTTGATACTGCGGTGCAGGCTCGAAGGGCCGAATGGCCTACTCCTGCACCTATTTTCTATTTTCTATGTTAGAGAAATCAAGATTCGTACCGCTGGGGGGGTAAGCTACCCAAGCGAAATATGAGGTGCTGTTCCTCCAAGTTGCGTCTGACCTCACTCTGACAGTGGAGGAGGCCCGGGACAGAAAGATCATGAGTAATAGGAGCAGAATTAGGCCATTCGGCCCATCGAGTCTACTGCGCCAATCAATCATGGCTGATGTATCTCTACGTCCTCTCCTGCCTTCTCCCCATAACCCCTCTGACACCCCTGCTAATCACAAATCTTTCTATCTCTGCCTTAAAAATATCCACGGATTTTGCCTCCACAGTCTTCTGTGGCAAAGAATCCCACCGAGAGATCAGATCGGTGCAGCGATTACTGTTGGATGGTAGTTGCAGAGGCTTACCACTGGATGGCGGCAAACACGCCTGCTTTCGTATTCTGCACGGCATGCCTGGCGTTCGACCGACTTCAGCCGTTTTGTTTTACCTCTTCCAGTTTATTTTAAAAAAATCTACGTCCCCCCCCTCACTTCACCGGGTAAAAGTATCATGCGAAATAGTCTGAAGATATAGGCTGAAGACCCGAAACATCACCCATTCCTTCTCTCCAGAGATGCTGCCTGTCCCGCTGAGCTACTCCAGCATTTTGTGTCTACCTTCGGTAAAAGATATAATCCTGTTGTTAAATGATCAGCAAAGACACAGGTACTAAATTAAAAAGGAGCTTACAGATAACAGCGTTCTCTGGAAAACCAGACCTGCCTGTTCGCTATTGGCAGCGAATGTTTTTTTTCCCTCCCCTCATAATCTCTTCACATGGAGATTCACTGCAGCAGTTTGGTGCATTGCAGGTTGCAGTGAATGTACACATTTTACATTGACATGCACCCCCCTTACAGATGTACCGAGTATGGAGAATTGTGGGAGTAATTACAACACTATGAGCAACTATTAAACCCAAGAAGCCCGACTAATTTTTTCGTTTAGATTAGTTTAGTTTCGAGATACAGCGCGGAAACAGGCCCTTCGGCCCACCGGGTCCGCCCCTAACCAGCGATCCCCGCACACTAACACTACCTTACACACGCTAGGGACAATTTACACATATACCAAGGCAATTAACCTACAAACCTGGACGTCTTTCGAGTGTGGGGGTGAAACCGAAGATCTCGGAGAAAACCCACGCGGGTCACGGGGAGAAGGTACAAACTCCGTACAGACAGCACCCGTAGGCAGGACCGAACGCTGGTCTTCCGCGCTGGAAGTGCTGCAAGGCAGCAAGATTCCAGACTGATTCCTGGGATGGCAGGACTTTCATATGAAGAAAGACTGGATAGACTCGGCTTGTACACGCTAGAATTTAGAAGATTGAGGGGGGATCTTATAGAAACTCACAAAATTCTTACGGGGTTGGACAGGCTAGATGCAGGAAGATTATTCCCGATGTTGGGGAAGTCCAGAACTAGGGGTCACAGTTTAAGGATAAGAGGGAAGTCTTTTAGGACCGAGATGAGAAAATCATTTTTTACACAGAGAGTGGTGAATCTGTGGAATTCTCTGCCACAGAAGGTAGTTGAGGCCTGTTCATTGGCTATTTTGAAGAGGGAGTTAGATGTGGCCCTTGTGGCTAAAGGGATCAGGGGGTATGGAGAGAAGGCAGGGATGGGATACTGAGTTGGATGATCAGCCATGATCATATTGAATGGCGGTGCAGGCTTGAAGGGCCGAATGGCCTACTCCTGCACCTATTTTCTATGTTTCTATGTAAGATTCAGATTCAGATTCAATCTTTATTGTCATTGTGCAGTGTACAGTACAGAGACAACGGAATGCAGTTAGCATCTCACCCAGAAGAGCGAACATAGAATAATGAGCAGTAAAATATATATACGTAAACGCTACCGCTGCAACGCTGTGCCGCCATTTTTGTTGTCCTTTTGTTGATTTTTTTAATTTGATCTTGAAAAATGAAGCAATCTTTGGAGTTCTGAGCCCAAAGGTCCAAAGTTGTGCTTCAAACTGGCATTTTCAAGATGGAGATTGGGTGGCACAGCTACTGCCTCACAGCGCAAGAGACCCGGGTTCGATCCTGGCTATGGGTGCTGTCTGTACGGAGTTAGTACATTCTCCATGTGACCACGAGGGTTTTCTCAACAAAATTCACTCCTGGGATAAATAAAGTTCAATCGTATCGTGTCGTTCTATGGGTGCTCAGGTTTCCTCCCATATCCCAAAGACGTGCGGGTTTGTAGGTTAATTGGCCCTCTGTAAATTTCCCCCGAGTGTGTAGGACAGAACCAGTATATTAATGGTTGGCGTGGACTCGGTAGGCCGAAAGGCCTATTTCCCTGCTGTATCAGTAAACTAAACTAAACTAGATCTGGAGGGAGGAACTGCAGAATCTGCTTTACACCAAAGATAGACACAAAATGCTGGAATAACTCAGCGGGTGAGGCAGCATCTCTGGAGGATAGGAATAGGTGACGCTTTGGGTTGAGACTCTTCTTCAGACTGCAGAATACAATCTAACTAAACTGGATGTTTGGAGACGAAGGGACTCGGGGAGACGGTGGATTTGAGACGGACAATTAGGCATGGCAGTTACAGGCAGTGGACCAGACATGGGGAGTCATAAGGGATAGGAGCAGATTTAGGCCATTCGGCCCATCAAGTCTACTTTGCCATTCAATCATGGATGATCTATCTCTCCCTCCTAACCCCATTCTCCTGCCTTCTCCCCAAAGCCCCTGACACCCGTACTAACCAAGAATATATCTATCCCTGCCTTAA
Source organism: Amblyraja radiata (assembly GCF_010909765.2). Taxonomy (NCBI): domain Eukaryota; kingdom Metazoa; phylum Chordata; class Chondrichthyes; order Rajiformes; family Rajidae; genus Amblyraja; species Amblyraja radiata. The sequence goes on from NC_045963.1 coordinate 74,899,190, forward strand.
ATATATCCACTGACTTGGCCTCCACAGCTGCCTGTGGCAAAGAATTCCACAGATTCACCCTCAGACTAAAGAAATTCCTCCTCATCTCCTTCCGAAAGGAACGTCCTTTAATCCTGAGGTTGTGACCTCTAGTCCTAGACTCTCCCACTAGTGGAAACATCCTCTCCACATCCACTCTATCCAAGCCTTTCACTATGTTTCAATGAGGTCCCCTCTCATTCTTCTAAACTCCAGCGAGTACAGGCCCAGTGCCGACAAACGCTCATCATAGGTTAACCCGCTCATTCCTGGGATCATTCTCGTAAACCATACTTGTAAACAAGGGGTGTAAGAAAACTCATAATCATGTCCCAAACGCAGAGTGCTGGAGGAACTCAGCTGGCCAGGCAGCATCAGCAGAGGGAAATGGTCAGGCAGTTTTTTGCCGGGACCCTCCTCGGATTACGAATCCGAAGAAGGGTCCCAACCTGAAATGTCGCCTGTTAATTCCCTCCGCTGATGTTGACTGGCCCGCTGCGTTCCTCCAGCTCTTTGCGTTTTGCTCAAAATTCCAGCATCTGCAGTTCCTTGCGTCTCCCATTCGTGTTACTTGACTTTCATAGAGTCATGGAAGACAACAGCATGGAAACAGGCCCTTCGGCCCAACTTGCCCAAGCCGACCAACATGCCCCATCGACACTAGTCCCACCTGCCTGCATTTGGCCCAAATCCCTCTAAACCTGTCCTATCCATGTACCTGTCTAATTGCTTCTAATAGAGAAAGATTACATTGAACATGTGCACTACTCCTGACCTCTAAATCTTCACATCCCTGTCCCTATTTAAATGCTTCTTAAATGTTGGGATAGTCCCTGCCTCAACTATCCCCTCCGGCAGCTCATTCCATACACCCGCCACCCTCTGTGTACAAAAGCTACCAAGTTTAATTCCAATTGTTCTTAAGGGGTTGGACAGGCTAGATGCAGGAAGATTGTTCCCGATGTTGGGGAAGTCCAGAACAAGGGGTCACAGTTTAAGGAAAAGGGGGAAATCCTTTAGGACTGAGATGAGAAAAACATTTTTCACACAGAAAGTGGTGAATCACTGGAATTCTCTGCCACAGAAGGTAGTTGAGGCCAGTTCATTGGCTATATTTAAGAGCGAGTTAGATGTGGCCCTTGTGGTTAAAGGGATCAGGGGGTATGGAGAGAAGGCAGGTACAGGATACTGAGTTGGATGATCAGCCATGATCATATTGAATGGCGGTGCAGGCTCGAAGGGCCGAATGGCCTACTCCTGCACCTATTTTTATGTTTCTATGTTAGACTCGTACTATCAAGTAAATGGGGCCGCTATGCTTGTGCCAACAGGACACATCAGGAACCATTCAGATAGTGATCCCATGGTAGGGATTGCAGAAGGATAGCATATCCTGGCATCAATCCAGTCTTACAGCGTGGAAACAGGCCCTTCGGCCCAACTTGCCCACACCGACCACCCTACCCCATCTGCACGAGTCCCACCTGCCCGCGTCTGGTCCATACCCCTCTAAACCTGTCCTATCCATGTGCCTGCTTATTGCTTCTAATAGGGAAGGTTTACTTTGAGCATGTGGGGCATGTTGGCCGGTGTGGGCAAGTTGGGCCGAAGGGCCTGTTTCCACACTGTATCACTCTATGACTCGGTGTGTACAACAGCTGGCCTTGTACACAGGAACACGGTGGTTGTGTCGTCTGCTCACTCGCTTGCGTGTCAACGATTCCTAACCTAACTTTATGACTTCTTCTTTCCCCAGAGCGAAATATCCACTGCAATATGTCCTCGTTTAATGAGTCAGTTGGACTGGGATATCTGAAGACACACGCGATAGAGTTCGTCAAGTATCCTTCGTCATGGTCATAAGGTCATCGGTGATAGCAGAATTAGGCCATTCGGCCCATCAAGTCTACTCTGCCATTCAATCATGGCCGATCTATCTCTCCCTCCTAAACCCATTCTCCTGCCTTTCCCACCATAACCTCTGACACCTGCACTAATCAAGAATCTATCTATCTCTGCCTTAAAAATATCCACTGACTTGGCCTCCACAGCCGTCTGTGGCAAAAAATTCCACAGATTCTCCTTTCACCCTTGGTAGAAATACATTTCTCCTCATCTTCCTAAAGGAATGCTCTTTAATTCTGAGGCTATGACCTCAGGTCCTGGACTCCCCCACTGGTGGAAACATCCTCTCCATATCCAATCTGTCCAGGCCTTTCACTACTCTGTACGTTTCAATGAGGTCCGTCCCCCCCCACCCATTCTTCTAAACTCCAGCGAGTATAGGCCCAGTGTCATCATAGGTTGCCCCACTCATTCCTGGGATCATTCCCGTAAACCTTCTCTGGACCCTCTCCCTAGAGCCAGCACATCCTTCCTCAGATATGGGGCGCGGCTCATGTTTTTTTACCTTTTACGCTTTGCTGTCATTTCTGGTGTTTGTGTGGCCCGGCACTGGGGGGGACCGCCGTGAAGAACAATGAGGACCCGGCGTGGAGGGACGGTGGGAGAACAGGGGAGAGGGGGTGGAACCCGGTGTGTGTGGGGCGAGGTGGGGGGAGGGGCACTCTGGTTTTAGAATCCTCTGCCCAGGGGATAAGTCTGCGTGCGTTCGTTCGTTCGTTCGTTTGTTTGTTTGTTCGTTCGTTCCGCTGAAAGCGCTGTGCACACGGCAGCCGGACAACAGTCGCTTGTCTTTTTCTTTTTCTTTTTTCACTTTCAATTTAATTTTAATTTCGAGTTTTCGCGTTAGCTTGTGCGTTATGACTGTCGGCAGACGAATTTCCCTCCAGGGATGAATAAAGTTCTGTCGTATCGTATCGTATCGTGACCTTAAGGCTCGATGTCTACAGCGGAGACATGAATCTACCAACGCGGTCTCATTGAACGTTTGTGAACATTGAGCATCAGTTTTTTGGAGTAGTCTTCTCGATTTAGGAATTTAATGAGGTATTTTAATGATCTGTGACCAACAAATTACTCCTTTATTTTAGAGATAAAACATAGAAACATAGAAAATAGGTGCAGGAGTAGGCCATTCGGCCCTTCGAGCCAGCACCGCCATTCAATGTGAACATGGCTGATCATCCCCAATCAGTACCCCGTTCCTGCCTTCCCCCCATATCCCCTGGCTCTGCTATTTTTAAGAGCCCTATCTAGCTCTCTCTTGAAAGTATCCAGAGAACTGGCCTCCACCGCCCCCTGAGGCAGAGAATTCCACAGACTCACCACTCTTCAGATTTGGATTCTGAGACCTTTGGGATGAAAGGCCATGGATCCATTAGCTTCACATCAAAAGACTGCAGCAGAAACAAAGCAAGAGGCACATGTCCAGTGTGGATCACAGGGTGATACTGCAAATGGAAAGTAATTTTGTCAAGATGAAAGAGGTTGTTTTGTGATTAACATTTGCTGCAGAACCAACCCTATGACGTGGATATGGACAGTGTTTGTAAAGGAGATGAGGAAAACACTGTCTCGGATTCACATCACGTTGGAAGTCAGATCAGGAAGAGTGAATTTGTTTTGTTTATAGTTAGAAACATAGACAATAGGTGCAGGAGTAGGCCATTCGGCCCTTCGAGCCTGCACCGCCATTCAATATGATCATGGCTGATCATCCCCAATCAATATCCCATCCCTGCCGTCTCTCCATACCCCCTGATCCCTTTAGCCACAAGGGCCACATCTAACTCCCTCTTAAATCCAGCCAATGAACTGGCCTCAACTACCTTTTGTGGCAGAGAATTCCACAGATTCACCACTCTCTGTGTAAAAAATGATTTTCTCATCTCGGTCCTAAAAGACTTCCCTCTTATCAGTGACACAGCTCATAAACAGGCCCTTCGGCCCACCGCGTCCGCGCCGACCAGCGACCCCCGCACACTAACACAATCCCACACACACACAAGGGACAATTTACACATACACCAAGCCAATTAACCTACAAATCTGCACTTTGTGGAGTCTTTGTGGAGTGTGGGAGGAAACCGGAGCACCCGGAGAAACCCCACGCAGGTCACGGGGAGAACGTGCAAACTCCGTACAGGCAGCACCCGTAGTCAGGATCGAACCGGGGTCTCTGCCGCTGTGAGGCAGCAACTCTACCCGCTGCGCCACCATGATGCCCTGTTAGCAGCAAGATGAAAGCACTCAGATGGCTCAGGCACCAAGGAAAAGACTGAAGGCCGTAACAGCTATGTTAGTTTAGTTTAGTAATGCCCACTGAGTCCACACTGACCTTCGATCACGTGTTCTCACTAGTTCTATGATATCCCACTTTCTCTACAACTCCCAACACACTAGGAACAATTTACAGAAGCCAATTAACCTACAAAATCCGCACGTCTTTGGAGCGTGGGAGGAAACCGGAGCTCCCGGAGAAAATGTGCAAACTCTGTACAGACAGCGCCCATAGTCAGGATCGAACCGGGGTCTCTGGCGCTGTGAGGCAGCAACTCCACCGCTGCGACACCTTGCCGCCCGATTCGACATTTGAATTCCCACCAACAGATAGTACTAATGCAAATCAGGACGAAAGTGATTGGTCATAAGTGATAGAAGCAGAATTAGGCCATTCGGCCCATCAAGTCTATTCTGCCATTCAATCATGGCTGATCTATCTCTCCCTCCCAACCCCATTCTCCTGCCTTTGCCCTCTGATCCCTGACACCCGTACCAATCAAGAATCTATCTATCTCGGCCTTAAATATACCCATTGACCGACCCAGCCTCCACAGCCTTCTGTGGCAATGAATTCCACAGATGTACCAGGTTTTGACTGTTGGCTTGTTGGAAGTCGCTGACCGTATAAATAATAGCGGGGATTAAGGGCCTGTCCCGCTTGGCGATTTTTTCGGCGAATGCCGGCGTCAAATCAGTTTTGCAAAAGATTTTGAATATTTCAAAATCCAGCGGCGACAAACAAAATGTTGCAACACTTGAAAAAACACAGCGCGCGTCAAAACGTCATCACGCCGCGAATTTTCCGGTGACCTGATACGTCAGTCGATGATGCCGGCTGTCGCCAAAAAAATCGCCATGTGGGGCAGGCCCTTTAAGGTGCGAGTGTGTATATAGACACATGCAGCTGCAGCTGTTTTTGCTTGGTTTTCCTTAATGAGTCGCGCAGTTATAATAAGCGACAAATGAGTCGCATTTACCCCAAGGGTGGTCGCGTGGATTCCAGCAATTACATGCCTCAGATCTTCTGGAACGCTGGCTGCCAGATGGTCTCCCTGAACTTCCAGACTCCAGGTAAGGAACGCCGCCCAGCCATCCCCAGCGCACAGAGACAGCAGTGCCCAACTACTATCTGCCTCTCTGGTGATCCTCGGATTGTCCTTAATCAAAACGTCACCCGTTCCTTCTCTCCAGAGATGCTGCCTGTTCCGGCTGAGTTACTCCCAGCATCTTCTATTCATTTCCAGTCTTGCTTTATTTTAACTCCGGATGGGTTAAAAACATAGAAACATAAACATAGAAAATAGGTGCAGGAGTAGGCCATTCGGCCCTTCAAGCCTGTACCGCCATTCAATATAATCATGGCTGATCATCCAACTCAGTATCCTGTACCTGCCTTCTCTCCATACCCCCTGATCCCTTTAGCCACAAGGGCCACATCTAACTCCCTCTTAAATATAGCCAATGAACTGGCCTCAACTACCTTCTGTGGCAGAGAATTCCACAGATTCACCACTCTCTGTGTGAAAAATGTTTTTCTCATTTCGGTCCTAAAAGATTTCCCCCTTATCCTTAAACTGTGACCCCTTGTTCTGGACTTCCCCAACATCGGGAACAATCTTCCTGCATCTAGCCTGTCCAACCCCTTAAGAATTTTGTAAGTTTCTATACGATCCCCCCTCAATCTTCTAAATTCTAGCGAATATAAGCCGAGTCTATCCAGTCTTTCTTCATATGAAAGTCCTGACATCCCAGGAATCAGTCTGGTGAACCTTCTCTGTACTCCCTCTATGGCAAGGATGTCTTTCCTCAGCAGACCTCACCTGGGCAGTCTGCAAAGAGTCGCCACCATTTAGGCGCCGACAAAGTCCATCGAAGATAGACACAAAATGCTGGAGTAACTCAGAGGGACAGGCAGCATCTCTGGGGAGAAGGCATGGGTGATGTTTCGAGAACTAGTTAAAAATATAAAATATGACGTTAGACAAAAATGCTGGAGAAACTCAGCGGGTGAGGCAGCCTCTATGGAGCGAAGGAAATAGGCGACGTTTCGCGTGGAAACCCTTCTTTAGTCTGAAGAAGATTACACAACAATCACGGTACTTTAACGCTCTCCAATCTCGTTTCTGAATACTAAACTATTGCAAATATCTGTCTGTCGCTTGGCATAAGGAATGAACCATTTTAAAATTAAACAGACCAATTAATGCCTGGACAAAGTTAGTTGTGTACTAAATCAAAACTATATTTGTTTTCTGTAGATTATGAATATTTCAATAACAAATTAAGGTTAAAACAAGATGAATCATGATTCCTAATAATTTTGCTTCGACACTTGCATTTCAACCCCCCCCCCTCATCTGATATCTAATGTATTGTGATTTTAAATTATGTTACAGATTTAGCCATGCAGTTAAATCAGGGAAAGTTTGAATACAATGGATCGTGTGGGTGAGTAAGCTGTCATGACTGTGTCCTGTTTGATCTTGGAAGTATTTTTACAAAGCCACAGAAGTATATGCAAAGGTACACAAAATTGCTGGAGAAACTCAGCGGGTGCAGCAGCATCTATGGAGCGAAGGAAATAGGCGACGTTTCGGGCCGAAACCCTTCTTCAGACTGATGGGGGGGTGGGGGGGGAGAAGGAAGGAAAAGGGGAGGAGGAGGAGGAGCCCGAGGGCGGGCGGATGGAAGGGTGGGGGGAGACAGCTAGAGGGTTAAGGAAGGGGAGGAGACAGCAAGGACTAGCAAAATTGGGAGAATTCAATGTTAATGCCATCCGGACGCAAGGTCCCCAGACGGAATATGAGGTGCTGTTCCTCCAATTTCCGCTGTTGCTCACTCTGGCAATGGAGGAGACCCAGGACAGAGAGGTCGGATTGGGAATGGGATGGGGAGTTGAAGTGCTGAGCCACCGGGAGGTCAGGTTGGTTATTGCGGACTGAGCGGAGGTGTTCGGCGATGTATATGCAAAGACAGTTTACATTCCCCTTTGGTCATGCCTGCAATTGTTTAATATCTCGGGAGTTCCAGCCATCTATTCTGTATTTCCATCAGGCAGATTTATCAGGCACTGTGGCGCAGCGGTAGAGTTGCTGCCTTACAGCACAGTAGACCCAGGCTCGATCCCGACTACGGGAGCTGTCTGCACGGCGTTTGCGCATTCTCCCTGTGACCGCGTGGGTTTTCTCCTGGTCACAGCCTCGGAATTAAAGGGCGCTCTTTTAGAAAGGAGGTGAGGAGGAACTTCTTTAGTCAGAGGGTAGTTAATCTGTGGAACTCATCGCCACAGAGGGCTGTGGAGGCCAAGTCAGTGGATGTTTTTAAGGCAGAGATAGACAAGTTCTTCATTCGAACGGGTATGGGGAGAAGGCAGGAAAATGGGATTAAAAGGCAGAGATTGAATGGCGGTGGGCTCGATGGGCCGAATGGCCTAATTCTACTCCTATAACTTGTGAACGTGAACTTGTGCTCCGGTTTCCTCCTACCCTCCAAAGACGTGCAAGTTTGTAAGTTAAATGGCTTCTATAAATTGTAAATTGTCCCCAGTGTGTAGGATAGTGCCGGTGTACGGGGTGATCGCTGGTCAGCACGGACTCGCTGGGTGAAAGGGTCTGCTCCCAACACTGTACCTGTAAACTCTAAAGACTTAAGATTTGACCTCTTGAGACCATCTGTAGTGAGCTCAGTACATTAGGTGTTCATGCAAAGAATGATTTCATCTCAGCATTTTCAATTTTCAATTTTCGCATTTTCCAAAAGATTCTGTCTTAAATATTAATTATTATCCATGATCTCCAGGGATGCTGCCTGACTCGCTGAGTTAATCGAGCACTTTGGATCTTTTCTTGATCTTTCTAGTTATAGTCCACATTTATTTTAAGCACAAGTCACAGTACTTTAAAGGGCCTGTCCCACTTGGCAATTCTTTTCGGCGACTGCCGGCATCATCGACTGACGTATCAGGTCACCGAAAATTTTGTGGCGTAACGCGGCCGGACGTCGTATTGACGGGCGGTGTTTTTTCAAGTATCGCGACGGTTTATTTGTCGCCACTGGATTTTGAAATGTTCAAAATCTTTTGGACGACACTGATATGACTCCGGCAGTCGCCGAAAAAAATCTTCAAGTGGGACAGGCAGTCAACAGTCTCCAATTCAGTTTCCAACGACTAAACTATTGCGAATTTACAATAAAGAAGTCCCAGTGAATCACAGGTAGACAAAAATGCTGGAGAAACTCAGCGGGTGAGGCAGCCTCTATGGAGCGAAGGAAATAGGCAACGTTTCGGGCCGAAACCCTTCTTCAGAATCACTGCTAGTTTTACTTCTGCAGCAGAGTTCAAATTTAATAAAGAAATTTATGACAATTCACAGGTAAGTACTGGATTTAAACTACACTGTGCTATATTATAAAGGAACTGCAATGTGTAAACCATTTAGAATGCAGACGAGGAAACACTTTTTCTCACAGAGAGTGGTGAGTCTGTGGAATTCTCTGCCTCAGAGGGCGGTGGAGGCAGGTTCTCTGGATGCTTTCAAGAGGCTAGATAGGGCTCTTAAAGATAGCGGAGTCAGGGGATATGGGGAGAAGGCAGGAACGGGGTACTGATTGGCCATTATCACATTGAATGGCGGTGCTGGCTCGAAGGGCTGAATGGCCTACTCCTGCACCTATTGTCTATTGTCTATTGTCTATTGACTGCAGATGCTGGTTTACACCGAAGATAGACACAAAAAGCTGGAGTAACTCAGTGGGACAGGCAGCATTTTTCTTGATCTACATACACACTGATTTTTTTTTTCTCCTGTTATGTACTATGTTTACATATTCTGTTGTGCTGCAGCAAGCAAGAATTTCATTGTCCCATCTGGGACATATGACAATAAAACACTCTTGATGCTTGACTATCTCTAGAGAGAAGGAATGGGTGACGTTTCGGGTCTTCAGACTGAAAGTCGCAGGAAAGGAAAACGAGAGATATACTGTAGACAATGATGTAGAGTGACATCGAACAAATGAATGAAAGATATGAAAAAAAGTAGCAACGAAAAAGGAAACAGGCCATTGTTCGCTGATTGTTATTTAGTTTTTAGTGAGCAGAGCGTGGAAACAGGCCCTTCGACCGACCAAGTCGGTTTTCCACGCTGCATGACTATGTAATAACAGGGAACTGCAAATCATAAGGTCACAAGGAATAGGAGTAGAATTAGGCCATTCAGCCCATCAAGTTTACTCTGCCGTTCAATCATAGAAACATAGCAACATAGAAAATAGGTGCAGGAGGAGGCCATTTGACCTTTCGAGCCTGCACCGCCATTGTGATCATGGCTGATCATCCACAATCAGTAACCCGTGCCTGCCTTCTCCCCATATCAATAGACAATAGACAATAGGTGCAGGAGTAGGCCATTCGGCCCTTCGAGGCAGCACCGCCATTCAATGTGATCATGGCTGATTATCCCCAATCAGTACCCCGTTCCTGCCTTCTCCCCATATCCCCTGACTCCGCTATTTTTAAGAACCCTATCTAGCTCTCTCTTGAAAGCATCCAGAGAACTTGCCTCCACCGCCCTCTGAGGCAGAGAATTCCCTTGATTCTGCGAGCCCCTAGAGCTCTATCTAACTCTCTCTTAAATCCATCCAGTGACTTGGCCTACACTGCCTTCTGTGGCAGGGAATTCCACAAATTCACAACTCTCTGGGTGAAAAAGTTTTTTCTCATCTCAGTTTTAAATGGCCTCCCCTTTATTCTTAGACTATGGCCCCTGGTTCTGGACTCCCCCATCATTGGGAACATTTTTCCTGCATCTGGCTTGTCCAGTCCGTTTATAATGTTATACGTTTCTCTTAGATCCCCTCTCACCCTTCTAAATTCCAGTGAATACAAGCCCAGTCTTTCCAATCTTTCCTCAGATGACAGTCCCGCCATCCGAGGATTAACCTCGTGAACCTACGCTGCACTGCCTCAATAGCAAGGATGTCCCTCAAATTGGGAGACCAAAACGGCACACAATACTCCAGATGTGGTCTCACCAGGGCCCTGTACAACTGCAGAAGGACCTCTTTACTCCTGTACTCAAATCCTCTCGTCATAAAGGCCAACATGCCATTAGCTTGGCATATTGGCCTTCATGGCTGATCTATCTCTCTTTACTCCATTCTGTGCTGGTTTATACCAAAGATAGACACAAAGTGCTGGAGTAACTCAGCAGGTCAGGCAGCATCTCTGGAGAACATGGACAGGTGATGTTTAGGGTCAGGACCCCTGTGTCTATCTCTCCACTATATACCATGATTGTTGAGAGGTTATTGAAAATATTTAATAAAGAAATGTATTAAATTTGAACTCTGTTGCACAAGTCAAGTTAGTGATGATTCACCAAGGTTTATCAATGTATTCAGAAATTAGGTGATTAAATAATGAGATGAAATCTTTGTGATATAAACTTCAAGCATTGAGATAAAAGGAGCAATGTTATACCCACCCTTTATCCTCTGCCCAGGCTTTAGATGGCTGTAATTTGGCAATTGTGTCCTGTTGTATATTTTTTTATCTAGATTGATCATATAAAGGTTCAAAGGCTCTTTATCACCACATGTACCGAGGAACAGTGAAATTATACATACAGTTCAGTAAGTCAAATCACTGTAGAGTCATAGAGTCTTAGGGTGATACAGTGTAGAAACAGGCCCTTCGGCCCAACTTGCCCACACCGGCCAACATAGCATTCATAGCAAGAGGATTTGAGTATAGGAGCAAAGAGGTCCCACTGCAGTTGTACAGGGCCCTGGTGAGACCACACCTGGAGTATTGTGTGCAGTTTTGGTCTCCTAATTTGAGGAAGGACATTCTTGCTATTGAGGGAGTGCAGCGTAGGCTCACCAGGTTGATTCACAGAATGGTGGGAATTTCTGACATTTGATGAAAGAATGGATTGACTGGGCTTACAGGATGTTCACTGGAATTTATGAGAGGGGATCTTATGGAAACATATTAAATTCTTAAGGGATTGAACAGGCTGGATGCAAGAAACATGTTCCCCATGTGGGGGGAAGTCCAGAAACAGGGATCACAGTTTAAGAATAATGGGTAGGCCAATTGGGACTGAGATGAGGAAAACCATTTTCACCCAGAGAGTTGTGAATCTGTGGAATTCTCTGCCACGGAAGGCAGTGGAGGCCAATTCACTGGATGTTTTCAAGAGAGAGTTAGGTTTAACTCTTAGGGCTAACGGAATCAGGGGATATGGGGAGAAAGCAGGAACGGGGTACTGATTTTGGATGACCAGCCATGATCATATTGTTTTAATCTCGTATTTACAGGTAAATTGTCATAAAAGGCAAGTCAAATTTTCTGTTTCCACGCTGTATCGCTAAAGTCTAAAGATTTGATCTCAGAGACCATCGCTAATGTGGTCAGTACATTGCAGTTACAGTTTAGTTTAATGTCACGTGTACCGAGGTACAGTGAAAAGCTTTTGTTGCGTGCTAACCAGTCAGCGGAAAGACAATATGTGATTGCAATCGAGGCATTTACAGTGTACAGATGCATGATAAGGGAATAACGTTTAGTGCAAGGTAAAGTCCGATTAAGGATAGCCCGAGGGTCACCAATGAGGTCGATAGTGGTTCAACACTGCTCCCTGGTTGTGGTAGGATGATTCAGTTGCCTGTTAACAGCTGGGAAGAAACTGTCCCTGAATCTGGAGGTGTGTGTTTTCACACTTCTGTACCTCTTGCCCGATGGGAGAGGGGAGAAGAGGGAGTGGAAATGTCTAGGCTAAATTTCCTGTGGTGGCCATGAACCAGTTTATTGGAGACAGCGGCAAGTTAAACGTTGCAGGTGATTACTCATTCTCTACGCTGTTGTCAAGTCTTATTCATGTGAAATCATCAAGGACATCTGCAAAGTCGGGCTTGGGATTTTTACTTTTTTTTAGTTTAGTTTAGAGATACAGAGCGGAAACAGGCCCTTCGGCCCACCGAGACCGCACCGACCAGCGATCCCCGGACACTAACACTACCCTACACACACTATGGACAATTTACACATACACCAAGCCAATTAATCTACAAACCTGTACGTCTTTGGAGTGTGGGAGGAAACCGAAGATCTCGGAGAAAACCCACGCAGGTCACGGGGAGAACGTACAAACTCCGTACAGACAGCACCCGTAGTCGGGATCGAACCTGGGTCTCCAGCGTGACATTCGCTGTAAGGCAGCAACTCTACCGCGGTGCCATTTTGGGGAGTAGTTGGTTTAGATGTGAAGGAATGAAGGTGAGCAGTGAAAACTGAGAGTGGAGGGTCGACAAAGGCTTACAAGGACAAAATGCAGCAGAGGTGGAGAATTATTAATCGGCTTCATGCAATATGGCCCTCTGAAGCACATTGTCTTCATTTTCATTTTTTATACGGCAATGGAAAAAATGACATATATTGATGGGAGGAAGGCCCTACTTTTCAGTGGGGAGATAAAGCATCCCAGTGGACAGAGGCTTCACCAAGTGCTCACTCAATTCTCCTTTATCAAGGTCGAAGAAATACAGATGTGGAAAGCGTAAATACCCGGTCCGGATCACAAGTGATTCCGACAGTTAGCTTAGTTTATTGTCACGAGTACCGAGGTACAGTGAAAAGCTTCTTCGTGGCCTGCTAAGCAGTCAGCGGAAAGACGATACATGATTACAATCGAGCCGTCCACAGCGTACAAGATATACGTGATAAAGGGAATAACGAGATAACATGGATAGTGTACAGATGCAGAATAAAGGAAATAACGTTTTGTGTGAGATAAAGTCCGAATCAAGATAGTCCAAGGGTCTCCAATGAGGTAGATGGGAGGTCTGGACCGCTCTCGAGTTGGTGGTAGGATGGTTCAGTTGCCTGATAACAGCTGGGAAGAAACTGTCTCTGAATCTGGAGGTGTGCGTTTTCACACTTCTGTACCTCTTGCCTGATGGGAGAGGGGAGAAGAGGGAGTGACCGGGGTGAGACTGGTCCTTGATTATGCTGCTGGCCTTGCCGAGGCAGCGTGAAGTGTAGATGGAATCAATGGAGGGGAGGTTGGTTTGTGTATAGTTATATCACAAGAGGACACAAAGTGCTGGAGTAACTCAGCAGATCAGGCAGCATCTCTGGAGAACGTGGATAGATGTATGTTGTAATTTACTGGGATACAGATTACCCACACATAGAAACATAGAAAATAGGTGCAGGAGTAGGCCATTCGGCCCTTCGAGCCTGCACCGCCAATCAATATGATCATGGCTGATCATCCAACTCAGTATCCCATCCCTGCCTTCTCTCCATACCCCCTGATCCCTTTAGCCACAAGGGCCACATCTAACTCCCTCTTAAATATAGCCAATGAACTGGCCTCAACTACCTTCTGTGGCAGAGAATTCCACAGATTCACCACTCTCTGTATAAAATATGATTTTCTCATCTCGGTCCTAAAAGACTTCCCTCTTATCCTTAAACTGTGATCCCTAGTTCTGGACTTCCCCAACATCGGGAATAGTCTTCCTGCATCTAGCCTGTCCAACCCCTTAAGAATTTTGTAAGTTTCTATAAGATCTCCCCTCAATCTTCTGAATTCTAGCGTGTACAAGCCGAGTCTATCCAGTCTTTCTTCATATGAAAGTCCTGCCATCCCAGAAATCAGTCTGGTGAACCTTCTCTGTACTCCCTCTATGGCAAGAATGTCTTTCCTCAGATTAGGAGACCAAAACTGTACGCAATGCTCCAGGTGTGGTCTCACCAAGACCCTGCACAGCTGCAGTAGAACCTCCCTGCTCTTATACTCAAATCAATTACGTATTAAACCCTCACTTTTCAAGTCAAGAAATCCCATCCCAAACAGTCTCCTTTTTTTTGCAGAAATTTGCAATGATCTTACACATGATATTTGGATACTTCTCTGGATACTTTCAAGAGAGAGCTAGATAGGGCTCTTAAAGATAGCGGAGTCAGGGAATATGGGGAGAAGGCAGGAACGGGGTACTGATTGGAGATGATCAGCCATGATCACATTGAATGGCGGTGTTGGGTTGAAGGGCCGAATGGCCTACTCCTGCACCTATTGTCTATTGTCTATCGTACACGCACCGTGGGGCAACTTACATTTATACCAAGCAAATTAATCTACAAACCTGTACGTCTTTGGAGTGTGGGAGGAAACCGAAGATCTCAGAGAAAACCCACGCAGGTCACAGGGAGAAGTTACAAACTCCGTACACACAGCGCCCGTAGTCAGGGTCAAACACGGGTCTCTGGCGCTGTAAGGCAGTAGTTTTACCGCCACCGTGCTACCCTAAATGTTCTCTGTAATATATCCTCTGAGTCATTCCTTTTACCCTCACAGTTATCTCCTGAAGCCTGATTTCATGCGGCGACCAGACCGGACCTTTGACCCGTTCTCTGAGACCCCGGTGGACGGTGTGATTGCAGCTACCTGCTCTGTAAAGGTGAATTGCGGGAGAATTATCCTTTATGTATTACCTTGTCATTGACGTCACGTTCAAACTCACGTCCCAGTCGGTGAGCCAGCGGCAGAAATCTCTTTAAAGTTGACAAACAGCAGTCAATGGTGCAGATCAACGTCTTGACAAAACAGCGAGCGAGATATTCAGTGTACGAAGGAACTGCTGATGCTGGTATAACCTAAAGATGGACACAAAATGCTAGAGTATCTCAGCGGGTCAGGCAGCATCTCCGGATAGAAGGAATGGGGTGGCGTTTCAGGTCGAGACCCTTCTTCAGACTGATGTCAGGGGATAGGGAGATACATAGATAAGGAAGTGTAAGGTGTGAATATGGGACAAAGGGGATGGAGATGAAGGAAAATGTAGCATAGATCATTGTTAGCTGGGAGAAGGTAACAACAAAGCAAACAGAGATAAAATGTAGTCGGAGACAGTCAGACTGGACGGAGAACTGGGAAGGGGGAGGGGACGGAGAGAGAGGGAGAGCAAGGGTTACTTGAAGTTAGAGAAGTCAATGTTCATACCGCTGGGGTGTAAGCTGCCCAAGCGAAATATGAGGTGCTGTTCCTCCAATTTGCGCTGGGCCTCACTCTGACAGTGGAGGAGGCCCAGGATTGAAAGGTCAGTGTGGGAATGGGAGGGGGAGTTGAAGTGTTGTGCAACTGGTAAATTAGACATTTAGTTTTAGTTTAGTTCAGCTTATTATTGTCATGCGTACCGAGGTACAGTCAAAAGCTTGTGTTTGAAAAGACGATGAAAAGACTGTGTGGAATCAGCTTCCAGTGGAGGTGGTGGAGGCAGGTTCGATTTTATCATTTAAAAATAAATTGGATAGGTATATGGATGGGAAAGGAATGAAGGGTTATGGTCTGAGTGCAGGTAGATGGGACTAGGTGAGAATAAGTGTTCGGCACGGACTAGAAGGGCCGAGATGGCCTGTTTCCGTGCTGTAATTGTTATATGGTTATATTATAAGACGATACTGGAATACAATCATGCCGTCCACTAGGCACAGATAAAGAATAAAGGAACAACATTTAGTGCGAAGATATAACACTGATGAAGTCCGATGAAAGAGAGTTCAAAGGTTTCCAATGAGGTGGATGGGAGGTCAGGACCGCACTCTAGCTGATGAGGAGACCATTCTGTTGCCTGTGTACAAAATCATGAGAGGAATAGATCGGGTAGACGCACAGTCTCTTGCCCAGAGTAGGGGAATCAAGAACCAGAGGACATAGGTTTAAGGTGAAGAGTGGAAAGATTTAATAGGAGACTGAGGGGTAACATATTCACACAAAGGGTGGTGGGTGTATGGAACGAACAGCCGGAGGAGGTAGGTGAGGCAGAGACTATCACAATGTTTAAGAAACATTTAGATATATACGTGGATAGGACAGGTTTAGAGGGATATGGGACACTCGCGGGCAGGTGTGGCTTGTGTAGTTGGGGACATGTTGGTCGGTGTGGAGAGGATGTTTCTACTTGTGGGAGAGTCGTCGACCAGAGGGCACAGACACAGAATAAAATAACTTGTTTTAAGAAGGGGACGAGGAGGAATTTCTTTAGTTAGAGGGTGGTGAATCTGTGGAATTCATTGCCACAGACGGCTGTGGAGTCCAAGTCAGTAGATATTTTTAAGGCGGAGATTGATAGATTCTTGATTAGTACGGGTGTCAGGGGTTATGGGGAGAAGGCAGGAAAATGGGGTTGAGAGGGAGAGATAGATCAGCCATGATTGAGTGGCGGAGTATACTTGATGGGCTGAATGGCCTAATTCTGCTCCTATCACTTATGACCTTATCTTTCACCTTCCCTGTTCCTTCCCTCATCTACAAAAGGGAAATCTGGAAGAGGAATTCTGGAAGAGAAGAATTTGACGAAAGATGACATGATGAATGTGGATTGTTGTTTCAATCTGGAGAGGAAATTGCAAATATAGAGTTCGCAAAAATGGTGTATTGAGAAGCGGAACTGTATTTCTAGTCACCCCATCACAGGAAGGATGTGGGGGCTTTGGAGAGGATTCGGAGGAGGTTTACCAGATTGCTGCCTGGATTAGAGGGTTTCAGCTACAGGGAGAAGTTGGATAGACTTGGATTGTTTTCTCTGGAACGTCGTAGGTTGAGGGGAGACTTGATAGAAGTGTATAGAATTATGAGAGGCATAGATAGAGTGGACAGCCTGACCAGAGGGCATAGCTACAAGGCGAGAGGGGGAAAATTTAATGTAGATATGCGGGGCCAAGCTTTTTTCACACACTGAAAAAAGTGTGAACTACATTGCCACGTGTATCACTCTCACCAATGAGCTTCTAAGGTCAATAATTCACAGATGTAATTTACAGTTTGCATTTTATCTTTTCCAGGTGATATCAGGACAGTTTCTATCAGATAAGAAAATCGGCACGTATGTAGAGGTGGACATGTACGGTCTCCCCACTGATACAATACGCAAGGAGTTCCGCACACGGATGGTGATGAACAACGGTTTGAACCCAGTTTACAATGAGGAGGCATTTGTATTCAGGAAGGTAAATCATTGATTTCGTGCTTCTCTTGTTGCTGGGTGTATAAATGGAGTTGTGATTTTTTTTCTACCAGGCCGGCACGGTGGCGCAGCGGTAGAGTTAGAGTGAAGAGGGAACAATGAAATTCTTACTTGCTGCAGCACAACAGGATATGTAAACATAGCACACTGTAAACTATATAATAAACGAGAAAAAAAAATCTGTGTGTGTATATCAGTGTGTATATCAGTACATAACCACATTTACATATATATACGTACAGACATACACATGTATGCACACACACACACACACACTGAACATTTTTTTCTATATAAAATATACACACACAGACACACACACACACACACACACACACAATGAACATGTTTTTCTATATAAAATACACACACACACACACACACACACACACACACAGACACACACACTGAACATTTTTTTCTATATAAAATATACCCACACAGACACACACACACACACACACACACACACACACACACACACACACTGAACATTTTTTTCTATATAAAATATACACACACACACACACACAGACACACACACACACACAGACACACACACACACACACACACACACACACAGACACACACACACACACACACACACACACACACACACACACACACACAGACACACACACACACACACACACACACACACACACATACAGATAAATAACAAACAATAATCGTGTAATAATAGTCTATGTAGTTCAGAGCTTATTGGAGGTTGAAGTGTTTAATAGCCTGATGGCTGTCGGGAAGAAGCTGTTCCTGAACCTGGACGTTACAGTTTTCAGGCTGAACCTGGACGGGGAGTTTTCAGGATCCTGTACCTTGTTGTGGCAGTTGCTATCTCACAGCGCCAGAGACCCTGGTTCGATCCTGATCTTGGGTGCTGCCTGTGGGGAGTTTGCACGTGCTCCCCGTGAACGCTTTGGTTTTCTCCAGGAGCGTCGGTTTCCTGCCACGTTACAGACACGTGTGGGTTTGTAGGTCAATTGGCCTTCTGTAAAATTGCCTCTCGTGTGTCCGGTGCATAGGTGGATTAACACGCAACTTGTGTGAACTGTGGATCAATGGTCCACGTGGACTTAATGGTCCAAAGGGCCTGTATCTCTCTAATCTAGGGAAGTCATAAGAATAGTTACCGAATACATATGGAAAAGTGAAAGGCCTGGATAGAGTGGATGTGGAGAGGAAGTTTCCACTAGTGGAAGAGTCTAGGACCAGAGCCCATAGCCTCAGAGTAAAAGGGCTTAAGGAGGAGGTTATTTAGTCAGAGGGTGGTGAATCTGAGGAATTATTTGCCACAGAAGGCCGTGGAGGCCAAGTTAATGGATATTTTTAAAGTGGAGATTGACAGATTGTTGATTAGTACAGATGTCAGGGGGGGTCACCCATTCCTTCTCTCCAGAGATGCTGCCTGGCCCGCTGAGGTACTCCTGTATTTTGTGTCTATCTTCCATTTAGGACTGAGATGAGGAAAAATGTCGTCACCCAGAGAGTTGCGAATCTGTGGAATTCTCTGCCACAGAAGGCAGTGGAGGCCAATTCACTGGATGTTTTCTTTTTTTTAAATAATTTTATTTATTAGAAGTAGTGTGTACATTTCAATAATATAAGCCAAAAATAACATAACACATTTCTTGTACCACTTCATATTTTAAGCTTTAAAAAGAAAAAAAAGTAAAGAGAGTGAGATAATAATAATAATAATGGATGGGATTTATATAGCGCCTTTCTAATACTCAAGGCGCTTTACATCGCATTATTCATTCACTCCTCAGTCACACTCGGTGGTGGTAAGCTACTTCTGTAGCCACAGCTGCCCTGGGGCAGACTGACGGAAGCGTGGCTGCCAATCTGCGCCTACGGCCCCTCCGACCACCACCAATCACTCACACACATTCACACACATTCACACACAGGCAAGGGTGGGTGAAGTGTCTTGCCCAAGGACACAACGACAGTATGCACTCCAAGCGGGATTCGAACCGGCTACCTTCCGGTTGCCAGCCGAACACTTAGCCCATTGTGCCATCTGTCGTCCCTTGAATAGATAGGATAGTGAGTGTGTGAAAGAGTGATCAAAAAAAGCCCCTTAGACACGAAGAGTTGGAAAAAAAGTTAAGAAGTAAGCCATAGTATTCACTGGATGTTTTCAAGAGAGAGTTGGATTTAGCTCTTTGGGCTAAAGGAATCAAGGGATATGGGGAGAAAGCAGGAACGGGAGTACTGATTTTAGATGATCAGCCATGGTCATATTGAATGATAGTGCTGGCTCGAAGGGCTGAATAGCCTACTCCTGCACCTATTTTTCTATGTTATGGGGTGAAAACAGGAGAGTGTGGTTGATAGGGAAAGATTGATCAGCCATGATTGAAAGGCTGAGTAGACGATGGGCCGAATGGCCTAATTCTGTTCCTAGAGCTAATGAACATTAATTGGCGGCAGATGAAGGAGGCCATTCATCCCTTTTTTGACCGTGCTAGCTATCTGGGGGAGCAATTGATTAGTCTACATTTTTCTTCATCCCCTTTGATCTCTCGTTTTCACACCTTACCCTTACATATCTCTAGTCTCCCTCTCCTCTGACTCTCAGTCTGAAGAAGGGTCTCGACCCAAAATGTCACCCATTCCTTTTATCCAGAGATGCTGCCTGTCCCACTGAGTTACTCCAGCATGTTGTGTCTAATCGATTAGTCCTGATCCCTTGCTATTTCCCCATTTTCATATAAAATGTTTCCTTTAAAAGCAGAAATGCTGTTTCTTCCAATCTACTTCCATCATTTAAGATGGCAGCATTTCAGATCATAAGGGATAAGTGAGTAAAATTAAGCCATTCCTACATCAAGTCTACTCCGCCATTTAATCATGGCTGATCTATCTCTCCCTCCTAACCCCATTCTCCTGCCTTCTCCCCATAACCTCTGACACCCGTACTAATCAAGAATCTATCTATCTCTGCCTTAAAAACATCCACTGACTTGGCCTCCACAGCCTTCTGTGGCAAAGAATCCCACAGATTCACCACCCTCTGCCTAAAGAAATTGCTCCTCATCGCCTTCCTAAAATAACGTCCATTAATTCTGAGGCTATGACCTCTAGTCCTAGACTCTCCCACTAGTGGAAATATCCTCTCCACATCCACTCTATCCAAGCCTTTCCCTATTCTGTACGTTTCAATGAGGTCCCCGCTCATTCTTCTAAACTCCAGCGAGTACAGGCCCAGTGCCGACAAATGCTCACAAACCATAGCGTTGGTGAGTTAAAAACAAAAATCTCTCCATCCCCTCCCTAGCCTTTTGCCAATTGTTTTACCTCTCTGACCATTTACCTATTTTCGATTTGGAGCCAGGTACTGTAGAAGTTCAACCGATGATTTACAGCGGTCAACTTGGATATGATTTATTTTGCTTGCTCTTCAGTTTTGCTGACCGAGTGATTTTTGGCCCCCAAAATACTTTTCCATTTTAAAATCCTGAAACATGGCCAAAAAGAATCAGTGTGCAACAAAAACATTTCTGTTGCAGTTTTGTCGCTGGTCGGCACGGCCCCGGTGGGCCGAAGGGCCTGTTTCCGTGCTGTATCTCTAAACTAAACTACACTAAACCATATCAAGTGTCCCCGGTACATATGCTCCCCGGCTTGTGTAATGCCCCTGTCCCACTTAAGAAACCTGAACGGAAACCTCTGGAGACTTTGCGCCCCACGCAAGGTTTCCGAGCGGTTCCCGGAGGTTTTTGTCAGTCTCCCTACCTGCTTCCACTACCTGCAACCTCCGGCAACTACCTGCAACCTCTGGGAACCGCACGGAAACCTTGGGTGGGGCACAAAATCTCCAGAGGTTTCCGTTCAGGTTTCCTAAGTGGGACAGGGGCATAAATAATGGTAATGTCCCCAGGACCTTTGCGTATGTCAGATGTTACGTAAGTCGGAAACGGAATTGCTATTGTACTATTTGTACTGTGTAGTACCAGTGGGAGACTGGTTCACCATGTATAGAGTCATAGAGCGATACAGCGTGGAAACAGGCCCAACTTGCCCACACCGGCTATCATGTCCCATCTACACTACTCCCACCTGCCAGCATTTGGTCCATATCCCTCCAAACCTGTCCCATGCATGTACCTGTCTATCTGTTTCTTAAACATTGGGACAGTCCCAGCCTCAGCTACCTCCTCTGGCAGCTCGTTCCATACACCCACCACCCTTTGTGTGAAAAGGTTATCCCTCAGATTCCAATTAAATATTTTCTCCTTCACCTTAAACCTATGTCCTCTGGTCAGCGATTCCCCTACTCTGGGCAAGAGCATCTGTGCATCTACCCGATCTATTCCTCTCATGATCTTATACACCTCATCCTCCAGCACTTCAAGGAATAGAGACCCAGCCGACTCAACCTGAATGTGCATCATGATGCCAGTTTTAAGTAATCCCATGAACCTGAATGAGTTTTTTGATGATTAGTTTTTAGTTTCAAGAAGGAAACGGGCCCTTTGGCCCACCGAGTCCATGCCGACCAGCGATCGCCCGCACCCTAGTTCTATCCGACACAATAAGGGCAATTTACAGGTAGGGGGATGAGGAGGAATTTCTTCAGTCAGAGGGTGGTGAATCTGTGGAATTCATTGCCACAGAAGGCCGTGGAGGCCAAATCAATGGAAATTTTGAAAGGCCGAGATTGACAGATTTCTGATTAGTACGGGTGTCAGGGATTCTGGGGTGAAGGCAGTAGAATGGAGTTGAGAGGGAGAGATAGATTAGCCATGATCGAATGGCAGAGTAGACTTGATGGGCCGAAGGGCGTAATTCTGCTCCTTTCACTTATGAACCTATGAAGATAGGCACATGGATATGTGGGGATTGGATTGTTATGGAAGAGAGATCGAGCAACTGTCCATATGGTGCCAGCACAATAACCTGGCCCTCAACACCAGCAAAACCAAGGAACTGATTGTGGACTTTGGAAGGAGTAGGATGGGGACCCACAGTCCCGTTTATATCAACGGGTCGATGGTTGAAAGGGTCAAGAGCATCAAATTCCTGGGCGTGCATATTTCCGAAGATCTCTCCTGGTCCCAGAACACTAATGCAATTTTCAAGAAAGCTCATCAGCACCTCTACTTCCTGAGAAGATTACGGAGAGTCGGTTTGTCAAGGAGGACTCTCTCTAACTTCTACAGGTGCACAGTAGAGAGCATGCTGACCGGTTGCATCGTGGCTTGGTTCGGCAACTTGAGCGCCCTGGAGAGGAAAAGACTACAAAAAGTAGTAAACACTGCCCAGTCCATCATCGGCTCTGACCTTCCTTCCATCGAGGGGATTTATCGCAGTCGCTGCCTCAAAAAGGCTAGCAGTATCATCAAAGACCCACACCATCCTGGCCACACACTCATCTCCCTGCTACCTTCAGGTAGAAGGTACAGGAGCCTGAAGACTGCAACAACCAGGTTCAGGAATAGCTACTTCCCCACAGCCATCAGGCTATTAAACCTGGCTCAGACAAAACTCTGATTATTAATAACCCATTATCTGTTATTTGCACTTTATCAGTTTATTTATTCATGTGTGTGTATATATTTATATAATGGTATATGGACACACTGATCTGTTTTGTAGTCAATGCCTACTATGTTCTGTGTGCTGAAGCAAAGCAAGAATTTCATTGTCCTATCAGGGACACATGACAATAAACTCACTTGAATGTGAACTTGGATCATGTGCAGGCAGAGGAGATTAGCTTGGCATCATGTCTGGCATGGACATCATGGGCCGAATGGCCTCTTCCTGAGCTGCAATGTTCTGTTATTCATTCAATGGAAAAATTATGTTATACTGCGGGAAATAATAGTGCTTTTGAGAAGTCTCCTATAACTGATGAACTGTTTGGAATAATATGAGAGCGCATTTTAAATCTTCTCAGGTGACTTTGGTCCCGACTGCAGGATAAATATAGGACTTTTTTTAACCTTGCAGGTAATTCTGCCTGACCTGGCGGTATTGAGGATAGCAGTGTACGATGACAACAACAAGTTGATTGGCCAGCGGATCTTGCCTTTGGATGGGCTTCAAGCTGGCTGCAGGCACATCTCGCTCCGAAATGAAGGCAACAAGCCCCTGTCTCTGCCCACAGTCTTCTGTAACATTGTGCTGAAAACATACGTCCCGGATGGCTTTGGAGGTGAGTCTGCCTCTACCGGGCCGGCACGGTGGCCCAGCGGTAGAGTTGCTGCCTCACAGCGCCAGAGAACCAGGTTCGATCACGACCACGGGTTGCTGTCTGCACGGAGCTTGCACGTTCCCCCCCCCCCCCCCCGTGACCCGGGTGGGCTTTCTCTGTCCGGGATTTATGCGTGGTTTAGTTTGGAGATACAGCGCGGAAACAGGCCCTTCAGCCCACCGGGTCCGCGCCGACCAGCGATCAGCCCGCACACTAACGCTCTCCCGCACACACGAAGGACAGTTTTACAATTACACCAAGCCGATTAACCTACGTACCTGCACGTCTTTGGAGTGTGGGAGAAAACCGAAGATCTAGGAGAAAACCCACGTGGTCACAGATAGAACGTACAAACTCCGTACAGACAGCTCCCATAGTTAGGATTCAACCCGGGTCTCTGGCGCTGCAAGCATTGTAGTTCAGCAACTCTACCGTGCCCCCCCCCCCCCCCCCCCCCCCCCCCCTCTGGACCTCCCCCACACTCCAAAGACGTACAGGTTTGTAGGTTAATTGGCTTGGTAAAAGTGTTAATTGCACCGAATGTGTGTCGGATAGTGTTAACGTGCGGATCGCTGGTCGGGGCGGACTCGGTAGGCTGAAGGGCCTGTTTCGGCGCTGTATCTACAACTAAACTAAATCTAATTAAAAATTAAACTATCCAATTAGCAAACAATGATCGCTGCTTTACCTCAGTAACAGATCCACTGTTGTAAAGAATGTTCATCGTAAAGAAGACCACTCGCTCTTTAACATCTACCAAGTGAAAATTTTTCATCTTAGGGTCAGTCACACCGTGTGGAAACAGGCCCTTCGGCCCATCCCAGGCATCGGGCTTTACTATCCTCGATCGGACTTTGCTGGCTTGCCCTTGCACGGAACGTTATTCCCTTACCGTATATCTGTGCACTGTAAATGGCTCGATTGTAATCATGTGTTGTTTTTCCGCTGACTGGTTAGCACGCAACAAAAGCTGTTCACTGAACACGTGACAATAAACTAAACTAAACTATCTCAGATTAGTTTAGATCTTGGCATCATGTGCAGCAGAGGCAATGTGAGGAGAAGGGTCTGTTTCTGTGCTGTTGTCAGTTCTTAATCTTTTGTTGAGCGCATTTTTGGACCTTGAGTCATAGAGTAATACTGTGTGGAGACAGGCACGTCAACCCAACTTGCCCACGCCGACCAACATGCCCATCGACGCTAGTCCCACCTGCCAGCCTTTGGCCCAAAATCCCTCTAAACCTATCCCATCCTTGTACCTGTCCAAATGTCTCTAAAAGCCCTGTCCCACTGTACGAGTTCATTCAAGAGCTCTCCCGAGTTTTAAAAAAAATCGAGCTCGTGGTAAGCACGTAGCGGGTACGTCGGAGCTCGGGGACGTCTCTTAGCGGCTCGTAACGCTAACGGCAGGTACTCGGGAAGACTCGCTAACGGCAGGTAAGCTCGGGAAGACTCGTGAAGATTTTTCAACATGTTGAAAAATTTTGTACCTCAGATTCACATTAAATCTTTCCCCCTCACCTTAAAATTCTTGTCACTGAATCAGAAGGAAATTGGTTTAAGTAGGAGTCACGGAGCTACAGAGCATGAAAACAGGCCCTTTTGCCAACTTGGGATACCAAGAAGACCAAGTTGGCATTCTAGGCCCTCATTTGGCCCATATCCTTTTAATTTAGTTTAGTTTAGTTTAGAGATACAGCAGGGAAATGAATTAATGAATACGTTTATTGGCCAAGTATTCACATACAAGGAATTTGCCTTGGTGCTCCGCCCACAAGTGACAACATGACATACAGTGACAGTTAGGAATGAGAAACAGGCCCTTCAGCCCACAGAGTCTGTTCTGACCAGTGATCTCCTTACACTAACACGATTCTACACACTAGGGACAATTTACAATTGTATTTACCAAAGCCAATTAACCTGCAAACCTGTGTCTATTTTGGAAGTCAGGGTGGGGGAAAACCAGAGCACCCGGAGAAAACACACGCAGGTCACGGGGTGAACGTTCAAACTCTGTACAGACAGCGCCGGTAGTCAGGATCGAACCCGGGTCTCTGGCGCTGTAAGGGTTGACGGTGGATATGCAATGGAAGACATTTAAAGACTGCATGGATGAACTACAAAAATTGTTCATCCCAGTTTGGCAAAAGAATAAATCAGGGAAGGTAGTGCATCCGTGGATAACAAGGGAAATCAGGGATAGTATCAAAGCGAAGGATGATGCGTACAAATTAGCCAGAAAAAGCAGCATACCGGAGGACTGGGAGAAATTCAGAGACCAGCAGAGGAGGACAAAGGGCTTAATTAGGAAAGGAAAAATAGATTATGAAAGAAAACTGGCAGGGAACATAAAAGCTGACTGCAAAAGTTTTTATAGATATGTGAAAAGAAAGAGATTAGTTAAAACAAATGTAGGTCCCTTGCAGTCAGAAACAGGTGAGTTGATCATGGGGAACAAGGATATGGCGGACCAATTGAATAACTACTTTGGTTCCGTCTTCACTAAGGAAGACATAAATAATCTGCCGGAAATAGCAGGGGACCGCGGGTCAAAGGAGTTGGAGGAATTGAGTGAAATCCAGGTTAGCCGGGAAGTGGTGTTGGGTAATTAAATGGATTAAAGGCCGATAAATCCCCAGGGCCAGATAGGCTGCATCCCAGAGTACTTAAGGAAGTAGCTCCAGAAATAGTGGATGCATTAGTAATAATCTTTCAAAACTCTTTAGATTCTGGAGTAGTTCCTGAGGATTGGCGGGTAGCAAACGTAACCCCACTTTTTAAGAAGGGAGGGAGAGAGAAAACGGGGAATTACAGACCAGTTAGTCTAACATCGGTAGTGGGGAAACTGCTAGAGTCAGTTATTAAAGATGGGATAGCAGCACATTTGGAAAGTGGTGAAATCATTGGACAAAGTCAGCATGGATTTACAAAAGGTAAATCATGTCTGACGAATCTTATAGAATTTTTCGAGGATGTAACTAGTAGCGTGGATAGGGGAGAACCAGTGGATGTGGTGTATCTGGACTTCCAGAAGGCTTTCGACAAGGTCCCACATAAGAGATTAGTTTGCAAACTTAAAGCACACGGCATTGGGGGTTCAGTATTGATGTGGATAGAGAACTGGCTGGCAAACAGGAAGCAAAGAGTAGGAGTAAACGGGTCCTTTTCACAATGGCAGGCAGTGACTAGTGGGGTACCGCAAGGCTCAGTGCTGGGACCCCAGCTATTTACAATATATATTAATGATCTGGATGAGGGAATTGAAGGCAATATCTCCAAGTTTGCGGATGACACTAAGCTGGGGGGCAGTGTTAGCTGTGAGGAGGATGCTAGGAGACTGCAAGGTGACTTGGATAGGCTGGGTGAGTGGGCAAATGTTTGGCAGATGCAGTATAATGTGGATAAATGTGAGGTTATCCATTTTGGTGGCAAAAACAGGAAAGCAGACTATTATCTAAATGGTGGCCGACTAGGAAAAGGGGAGATGCAGCGAGACCTGGGTGTCATGGTACACCAGTCATTGAAAGTGGGCATGCAGGTGCAGCAGGCAGTGAAGAAAGCGAATGGTATGTTAGCTTTCATAGCAAAAGGATTTGAGTATAGGAGCAGGGAGGTTCTACTGCAGTTGTACAGGGTCTTGGTGAGACCACACCTGGAGTATTGCGTACAGTTTTGGTCTCCAAATCTGAGGAAGGACATTATTGCCATAGAGGGAGTGCAGAGAAGGTTCACCAGACTGATTCCTGGGATGTCAGGATTGTCTTATGAAGAAAGACTGGATAGACTTGGTTTATACTCTAGAATTTAGGAGATTGAGAGAAACTTACAAAATTCTTAAGGGGTTGGACAGGCTAGATGCAGGAAGATTGCTCCCGATGTTGGGGAAGTCCAGGACAAGGGGTCACAGCTTAAGGATAAGGGGGAAATCCTTTAAAACCGAGATGAGAAGAACTTTTTTCACACAGAGAGTGGTGAATCTCTGGAACTCCCTGCCACAGAGGGTAGTCGAGGCCAGTTCATTGGCTATATTTAAGAGGGAGTTAGATGTGGCCCTTGTGGCTAAGGGGATCAGAGGGTATGGAGAGAAGGCAGGTACGGGATACTGAGTTGGATGATCAGCCATGATCATATTGAATGGCGGTGCAGGCTCGAAGGGCCGAATGGCCTCTACTCCTGCACCTAATTTCTATGTTTCTATGTAGCAACTCTACCGCTGCACCACCGTGCTGCCCCAATCCCTCTAAACCATTCCTTTCTATATAACAGACTAGATGTCTTATGAAAGTCGTAGTTATTCCAGCTACTATAGCTCCTTCTGGCAGCTCATTGAGATATGGATTACCCTCCGAATGAAGATGTTCCTCATGCTGGTTCTTACTTAAAACCAATACCCATCTCCTTCAGAACTTTGTGCTTTGCTCAAGATTCCAGCATCTGCACTTTCTTGTGTCTGCAGTGGAATTATACGTAGTATCTTTTCCAACATGTGATCCTTGACAACTATCTGGATATGATCACATTGCTGTTTATGCTTTGAGACATTCTGGGTTCATGAAAGATAATACTCAGTTTTTGTGCTCAGTTTTCCCTGCCTCACCAGTAAAAAATAGTTACTATTTCAGAACCAGGGGCCACAGTTTAAGAATAAGTTAGAACGGAGATGAGGAAACACTTTCTCACAGAGAGTGGTGAGTCTGTGGAATTCTCTGCCTCAGAGGGCGGTGGAGGCCGGTTCTCCGGATACTTTCAAGAGAGAGCTAGATAGGGCTCTTAAAGATATCGGAGTCAGGGGATATGGGGAGAAGGCAGGAACGGGGTACTGAATGTGGATGGTCAGCCATGATCACATTGAATGGCGGTGCTGGCTTGAAGGGCCGAATGGCCTACTCCTGCAGCTGTTGTCCATCGAAGTTGCATTAATACTCTTCCTTCGCCCACAGATATCGTTGATGCTCTGTCAGATCCGAAGAAATTTTTGTCTGTGATGGAGAAGCGGGCTGACCAAATGCGGGCAATGGGAATTGAAACTGTACGTAAAATATTTAGAGTCTATTCATTGTACGGTTGATTTGCATGAAGTATATTTTCTGTCGTAGTTGAGAAGGATGAGGGAGTTGGGGGGGGGACCTCATTGAAACAAATATTCAATGTTAAATAGAGCTCTAGGGGCTAGTGGAGTCATGGGGAGAAGACAGGCACGGGTTATTGATAGGGGATGATCACAATGAATGGCGGTGCTGGCTCGAAGGGCCGAATGGCCTCCTCCTGCACCTATTTTCTATGTTTCTATGTATGTTTTTATGGCAGAGATAGATAGTTTCTTGATTAGTATGGGGTGAAGACAGGAGAATAGGGTTAGGAGGGAGAGATAGATCAGTCATGATTGAATGGCGGAGTACACTCAGAGGGCCGAATGGCCTAATTCTGCTCCTATCGCTTATGACCTTATCAATAATGAAAGGTCTGGACAGAGTGGAGGTGGAGAGGATGTTTCCACTAGTGGGGGTGTGCAGGACCAGAGGCCATACCCTTAGAATAAGAGGATATACCTTTAGAATGGAGATGAGGAGAAATTTCTTTAGTCAGAGGGTGGTGAATCTGTGGAATTCATTGCCACAGAAGGCGGTGGAGTCCAAGTTAGTGGATATTTTTACGGCGGAGATGGACAGATTCTTAATTCGTACGGGTGTCAGGGGTTGTGGGGAGAAGGCAGGAGAATGGGGTTGAGAGGGAAAGATAGATCAGCCATGATTGAATGGCAGAGGAGACTTGATGGGCTGAATGGCCTATTTCTGCTCTGAAAGCTGATGAATTTATGAGACAAAGGGGTGTCAGATAATTGGGGAAGAGTGGGCAAAATATAAAGCCAGAGGGAGGGATATGGGTGAAAGGAGACAGGAGGGGGTGGTGAGGGGGGGGGGGGAGAGAGGTGGCATAATAGAAGAAATGGATGCAAATTGGGGTCGTGGATGGTAAGAGGTAAACACAGGAAAGAGAGAGAGAGAAAATTGGAGAATTCGATGTTTTTTATCAGATATATAGAAACACAGAAAATAGGTGCAGGAGTAGGCCATTCGGCCCTTCGAGCCTTCACCGCCATTCAACATGATCATGGCTAATCATCCAAAATCAGTACCACATTATGGCTTATTCCCCATATCCCTTGATTCCCTTAGCCCTAAGAGCTAAATCTAACTAAATAATTTGGCTGTAAGCTGCCCAAGGAGAATATGAGGTTCTATTAGGATGGGAAAGTGGTTATATTTTTAATGCATTGCCTGTTGTCTTTAGAGTCATAGAGTGATACAGTGTGGAAACAGGCCCTTCGGCCCAACTTGCCGACACCGGCCAACAATGTCCCAGCTACACTAGTCCCACTTGCCTGCTCTTGGTCCATATCCCTCCAAACCTGTCTTATCCATGTACCTGTCTAACTGTCTCTTAAACGATGGGATAGTCCCAGCCTCCTCTACCTCCTCTCGCAGCTTGTTCCATACACCCACCACCCTTTGTGCGAAAAGGTTACTCCTCTGATTCCTGTTAAATGTTTTCCACTTCACCTTGAACCTATGGCCTCTGGTCCTCTATTCCCCTACTCTGGGCAAGAGACTCTGTGCATCTACCCGATCTATACCTCTCATGATTTTGTACACCTTATAAGATTCCCCCTCATCCTCCTGCGCTCCATGGAATAGAGACCCACCCTTCTCAACCTCTCCCAAAAGCTCACACCCTCTAGTCCTGGCAACATCCTCATCAATCTTTTCTGAACCCTTTCAAGCTTGGCAATATCTTTCCTATAACATGGTGCCCAGAACTGAACACAATGTTCTAAATGCGGTCTCACCAACGTCTTATACAACTGCAACATGACCTCCCAACTTCTATACTCAATACACTGACTGATGAAGGCCAAAGTGCCAAAAGCCTTTTTGACCACCTTATCTACTTGCGCCTCAACCTTCAAGGAACCTTGCACCTGTACTCCTAGATCCCTCTGCTCTATAACACTACCCAGAGGCCTACCATTTACTGTGTAGGTCCTGCCCTTGTTCAACGTCCCAATATCAACACCTCACACTTCTCTGTATTAAATTCCATCAACCATTCCTCCACCCACCTGGCCAATCGACCCAGATCCTGCTGCAATTTTTCACAACCATCTTCACTATCTGCAAAACCACTCTCTTTGGTATCATCAGCGAACTTGCTAATCTTGCCCTGTATGTTCTCATCTAATGACCAGACACTAGCTGGTGATCTTGGCTTCATGCTGAGTGGTAACAACTCAACATCCTTGACCCGCTAAATATACCCACTCCCATGTCTCTAAAGCACCATGGACTGCTAGAAACTTAAATAAAACAAATGTTAAATGTAAATTAAATAGAGTCATAATAATAATAATAATGGATGGGATTTATATAGCGCCTTTCTAATACTCAAGGCGCTTTACATCGCATTATTCATTCACTCCTCAGTCACACTCGGTGGTGGTAAGCTACTTCTGTAGCCACAGCTGCCCTGGGGCAGACTGACGGAAGCGAGGCTGCCAATCTGCGCCTACGGCCCCTCCGACCAACACCAATCACTCACACACATTCACACACATTCACACACAGGCAAAGGTGGGTGAAGTGTCTTGCCCAAGGACACAACGACAGTATGCACTCCAAGCGGGATTCGAACCGGCTACCTTCCGGTTGCCAGCCGAACACTTAGCCCATTGTGCCATCTGTCGTCCCCATAGAGTCATAGAGACATACAGCACAGAAACAGGCCCTTCGGCCCAACTTACCCATGTTGGGGAAAAAAGCCCCATCTGCACTAGTCCCACGTGCCTGCGTATGTCCGACATTCATCGAGTCATACATTTAAAACACCTATCCTCTCTATAATCTATCATCTTTAATGTGAATTAACAATTCAGATTCAAGGGCCAGATCGCCCACCACACACAATGCCACCCTGTGGCCACCCTGTGAACCAGTCTGGTAGTTGCAGGGATTTCAAGTGCTCTCTCGTAACTTTGTCTGTATTATGGGCGGCACGGTGGCGCAGCGGTAGAGCTACTGCCTTACGCCACCGGAGACCCGGGTTCAATCCTGACTACGGGTGCTGTCTGTACGGAGTTCGTACGTTCTCCCCGTGACCTGCGTGAGTTTTCTCCGGTCTCCTCCCACACTCCAAAGACCCGCAGCTTTGTACGTTAATTGACTTCTGTAAAATAGTAAAAGTGTCCTTAGTGTGTAGGGTGGAGCTGGCCAGCACGGACTTGGTGGGCCGAAGGGCCTGTTTCCACGCTGTATCTCATAGAAACATAGAAAGGTGGAAACATAGAAAATAGGTGTAGGAGTAGGCCATTCAGCCCTTCGAGCCAGCACTGCCATTCAATATGATCATGGTTGATCATCCAGCATCAGTACCCCGTTCCTGCCTTCTCCCCGTAACCCTTGATTCCGTTAGCCCTAAGAGCTGTATCTACTGTAAATATCTCTAAAGTCTAATGGAGGTGTCGGCTCATCAGTTGCCGGAACATCGGTGGTGGATGGACCTGTCTTCCTTCTTCAAGCCCGTTGACCTGCTGTCTGTTGTCTGCCTTGAATCTCAAGAGCGATATCGCGGATGTGCCGAGCGACAACACCAAAAACGACAAGAGAGGGAAGGCCAATACGGCGAAAGCAAGTGTCACGCCACAGAGCAGCTCAGAACTGCGGCAAAACTCAACGGCCGGGCAAGGAGTCGGAAACGATGCAAAGAAAGGTGATGACCACAACAGTAATGCATTTTCATCGATTTTATCATTAATGTTTAATTGTGCACTTAGAACTTTGTATCGGGACGACAGATGGCACAATGGGCTAAGTGTTCGGCTGGCAACCGGAAGGTAGCCGGTTCGAATCCCGCTTGGAGTGCATACTGTCGTTGTGTCCTTGGGCAAGACACTTCACCCACCTTTGCCTGTGTGTGAATGTGTGTGAATGTGTGTGAGTGATTGGTGGTGGTCGGAGGGGCCGTAGGCGCAGATTGGCAGCCACGCTTCCGTCAGTCTGCCCCAGGGCAGCTGTGGCTACAGAAGTAGCTTACCACCACCGAGTGTGACTGAGGAGTGAATGAATAATGCGATGTAAAGCGCCTTGAGTATTAGAAAGGTGCTATATAAATCCCATCCATTATTTTCATTATTATTGTGACTATGAGGACAGATGAGATAGAAACATAGAAATATAGACAATAGGTGCAGGAGTAGGCCAGTCGGCCCTTTGAGCCAGCACCGCCATTCAATATGTTCATGGCTGATCATCCAAAATCAGTACCCTGTTCTTGCTTTCTCCCCATATCCCTTGATTCCGTTAGCCCTAATTCTCTCTTGAAAACACCCAGTGAATTGGCCTCCACCGCCCTCTGAGGCAGAGAATTCCACAGACTCGCAACTCTCTGTGTGAAAAAGTTTTTCCTCATCTCCGTTCTAAATGGCTTACCCCTTATTCTCAAACTGTGTAGATATAGAAAATAGGTGCAGGAGTAGGCCATTCGGCCCTTCGAGCAAACACTCGCCTCCACTGCCTTCTGTGGCAGAGAATGTCACAGGTTCACGACTCTCTGGGTGAAAAAGTTCTTCCTCATTTCAGTCCAATTATATATATAACCCTCATTATAACCCTCATTGGTAAGAAAGGCAAACATAATGCCAGCATTCGTTTTGATGGGGCTAGAGTACAAAAGTAGGGATGTAATGCTGAGGTTTATAAGGTGGAGTATTGTGAGCAGTTTTGGGCCCCATATCTGAGAAGGAATATGCTGGCACTCGAGAGGGTCTAGAGGAGATTTACAAGAATGATCTCAGGGATAGTCACTCTGTTCAAGAAAGAACTGCAGATGCTGGAAATATCGAAGGTAGACAAAAATGCTGGAGAAACTCAGCGGGTGAGGCAGCATCTATATCTGATATATATATAGATGCTGCCTCACCCGCTGAGTTTCTCCAGCATTTTTGTCTACCAGGGATGATCAGGTTAACATATGAGGAGCGTTTGATGGGTTCTGGGCCTGTGCTTGCTGGAGTTTAGAAGGATGAGAGGACACGCCCTTGAAACCTCCTGAGTAATGAAAGGGCCGGATAGAGTGAATGCGGAGAGGATGCTTCCAGCAGTGGGAGAGTCTAGGATCAGAGGGCGCAGCCTCAGAATGAAAGGGCGTATCTCCTATCTTCCTCCTCGTCACTGGAGACGAGGAGGAATTTCTTTGGCCATGGGGCTGGTGAATCTGTGGAATCCGTTGCCACAGATGGCCGTGGAGGCCAAGTCATGGGGTATTTTAAAAGCAGAGATGAATTGCTACTCGATTAGTAAAGGTGTCAAAGGTTACGGGGAGAAAGCAGGAGAATGGGGATGAGAGGGAAAGATAGATCAGCCATGATTGAATGGCAGAGCAGACTCAACGGGCCAAATGGCCTAATTCTTCTCCTATGTCTTATGTAGTAAAGCATCATGAAACAACTCCCAGAGTTAATGTGACAAACTTAAGGCTGAAAGTTGGTAAGAGGATAGATTCTTTGAATCTATGCATAAATCCAGCCATGCTTACGTTAAGTACAGAGCGGGATAGACATCAGATGTCAAACTTACGGGTTTGGAAAACTTTACTCTTAAGTTCGTTAAGTCCATTCCGAGTCGCGTTTTGATTAAATATCTCAACGTTGCAAGAATGTCTTTTATATCAATTGAGTTGCTAATAATTTAATGATGATGGTGAAGAGTTGCCCCTCTGCTCAATAACTAGTGTTGGATTTCTTTCCCACCCTACAGATATGACACTCGTACCCCAGGTGAATATTGAGGACTTGAAGCAGATGAAGGTAAATAGGATGCCACATTTTAGTAATTGGAGTGGTTTTACATGAATATATTATATGATACCTTTCCATTTGCTTCAGCTGACTGCTTCCACCCGCGTGGATCAGTAGACAATAGACAATAGGTGCAGGAGATCAGTACCATAAATTGTAGCATCTCCCATTGAACAATTACTTGCAGTCAAGGACCTACTACTTCTGCATGTCATAAGGTCATAAGATCAAAAGTGATAGAAACATAGAAAATAGGTGCAGGAGTAGGCCATTCGGCCCTTCGAGCCTGCACCGCCATTCAATATGATCATGGCTGATCATCCAACTCAGTATCCTGTACCTGCCTTCTCTCCATACCCCCTGATCCCTCTAGCCACAAGGGCCACATCTAACTCCCTCTTAAATATAGCCAATAAACTGGCCTCAACTACCTTCTGTGGCAGAGAGTTCCAGAGATACACCACTCTCTGCGTGAAAAATGTTTTTCTCGATAGGAGTAGAATTAGGCCATTCGGCCCATGAAGTCTGCTCCACCATTCAATCATAGACAATAGATAATAGACAATAGGTGCAGGAGTAGGCCATTCGGCCCTTTGAGCCAGCACCGCCATTCAATGTGATCATGGCTGATCATCCCCAATCAGTACCCCGTTCCTGCCTTCTCCCCATATCCCCTGACTCCGCTATCTTTAAGAGCCCTATCTAGCTCTCTCTTGAAAGTATCCAGAGAACCGGCCTCCACCGTCCCTGAGGCAGAGAAGCCCACAGAGAGAAGAAAAGGTGACACACAATCACACCAAAGCAATGGGATAAAGGATATGACATCCTTAAACCCAAGACATATTCTAGATTCCCATTGCAATTTTGTTCTCTCATCTCCACAAAAGTCCATTAACCAGTTCCACAGTTCACAATGATGTATCTCTCTTGGAATCACACTATCCCTAACATAGAATTGGCCTATCATGGAACCACCGTGCCACCTGCCTGAGGTCATCTGTTATCAGATGGACACAAAGTGCTGGTGTCATTCAGCGGGTCAGGCGACATCTCTGGAGAAAAGCAATAGGTGACATCCCGACCTGAAGAGTCACCTATTCCTTTTCTCCAGAGATGCTGCCTGACCCGCTAGTTACTCCAGCATTTTGTGTCTATCTGCGATGTAAACCAGCACCTGCAGTTCCTTCCTACACATCATCCGTTGTCAGCCCTGTTTCCAATTCCCTCCCCTTGCAATCAGTGTGAAGAAGGGTCCCGACCCGAAACGGCACCTATCCATGTCCTCCTGAGATGCTGCCTGACCCGCTGAGCTATTCCAGCACTTTGTGTCTATCTTCGATGTAAACCAGCATCTGAAGTTCCTTTTAATTACAAATATATTTAATTTAATCTTATAAATAATCTATTCTACATTTACCTTGTTCTCCATTCCCTTTGACCTGTTTTCACACCTTCGCCCTTCCATACCTCTGTGTCTCCCCCCCCCCCCCCCCCCCCCTCCCGACTCCAGGTATGTAAAAGGGTCCCGTACCGAAACGTCACCTGTCCATGTTCTCCAGAGATGCTGCTGAGTTACTCCAGCATTTTGTGTCCATCTTCGGTTGAAACCAGCATCTGCAGTTCCTGCACACAAATGTATTTCATTGTTTGTTATTGCAGGCCTATCTAAAGTTGCAGAAGAAGCAACAAAAAGAACTGAGTGCAATAAAGAAAAAGCATGGCAAGGTATGTGTGTGTTCTTAACATTTCTTTCCCATGGAAGGATAGTGACTGCAACTGGCTAGTATTTTCTCCCAATGCTAAATTGTCTGTGAGAAGGTTCTGGTGACCTATCTGTTTCAATCGCTTCTCTCTATCGTGTAAACATACTCCCACATACAATCTATAACGGCACCCATCCATTTTCTCCAGAGATGCTGCCTGACCCGCTGAGTCACTCCAGCACTTTGTTTCATTTAGTTTAGAGATACAGCGCGGAAACAGGCCCTTCAGGCCCACCGGGTCCGCGCCGACCAGCGATCCCCGCACTTTAACGGTATCCTACGCACACTAGGGACAGTTTTACATTTATCCCAAGCCAATTAACCTACATTCCTGTACGGCTTTGGAATGTGGGAGGAAATCGAAGATCTCGGAGAAAAAAACCATGCAGGTTCACGGGGAGAACGTACAAACTCCGTACAGACCGCACCCGTAGTTGGTATCGAACCCGGTTCTCTGGCGCTGCAACTCAACCGCTGGGCCCGATTTGGTTCAATATGATTTGGTTCCATGGTTCTTTATTGTCACGCATGTACGGTACAGTAAAATTACTTTGCACAACCCACAAATGCACAGTCGCCTGAAGACGGGTCTCGACCAGAAACCTCACCGATTCCTTTCCTCCAGAGATGCTGTCAGACCCGCTGAGTTACTCCAGCTTTTTGTGACTTATCGTTTCCATATTTTGGTGCTGTTTTGCTTCGGGTGCTATGGCTTAGAAACATAGAAAAATCGGTGCAGGAATAGGCCAGTCGGCCCTTCAGGTCCAGCGCCGCCATTCATTATGATCATGGCTGATCATCCAGAATCAGTACCCCGTTCCTGCTTTCTCCCCATATCCCTTGATTCCATTAGTACTAAGAGCTAAATCTAACTCTCTCTGGTAAATATCCAGAGAATTGGCCTCCACTTTCTTCTGTGGCAGAGAATTCCACAGACTCACGACTCTCTGGGTGAAAAAGTTTTTCCTCATCTCAGTCCTCAATGGCCTGCCCCTTATTCTTAAACTGTGTGACCCCTGGTTCTAGACTCACCCAGCATGGGGAACATTTTTCCTGCATCTAGCCTGATTTTTCCTGCATCTTAAGAATTTTATATGTTTCTGTAAGATACCCTCTCATCCTTCTAAATTCCAGTGAATATAAGCCCAGTCGCTCCATTCTCTCATCATATGTCAGTCCCGCCATCCCGGAAATTAACCTGATGAGCCTACGCTGCACTCCCACATTCCAAAGACGTGCAGGTTTGTAGGTTAATTGTCTTCTGTAAATTGTCCCTAGTGTGTGTGATGGAACTAATGCATATGTGACCGCTGGTCGGGGTGGGACTCGGTGGGCCGAAGGGCCTGTTTCTACGCTGCACCTCTCAACCAAACTAAACAAGACATGCCTTGGTCGCTAAGACCAGGAATTTATATTGAACAATGACAATTTTGTGGATGTTTTTGTATGGATCTTTTGACATTTTTACATTTCCTCTCCGAATCGCTGATAATCCTTCTGACTCCCAGTTAGGCTGAGGGCCTAGGAGCCCCTGCACACACCTGAGCACATAAAGCTAACAAACACCTTGATGGGAATGTTGAAGGAGTGCAGCAGCATTGTAACCATTAGAAACAGGAGAAGAATTAGGCCATTCGGCCCATCAAGTCTACTCCGTCATTCAATCATGGCTGATCTATCTCTCCCTCCTTACCCCATTCTCCTGCCTTCTCCCCGTAACCACTGACAACCTTACTAATCAAGAATCTACCACCAGGGGCGCCGCAAGTTTGGCAGTCTGTCTGTTTTTTAAATTTTTTAGTATGGGTTAAAAGTTTGTGTAAGCGTTCTCTGGTTTGTTTTATGTGGGGGAGGGGGGTGGGGGAAACTTTTTTTCGGTTTCCTACCTTGACGGAGATGCGATTAGTTTTCGGATCGCATTCTCCAGTCGCTCTGCGGCCTACCATTGATGAAGCTGGAGGCCTACTCGGCCTGACCTTGGTCTTAACATCGGAGTCGATCCCTTGCTTGGGATCGCTCCAACCACAGCCTGTGGATTTTACCAGCGCGAGCTCGCAATCTCGGGAGAGGCCGAGTCGGGAAGCTCCAACGACGCAGAAGGTTTGATCAGCTCCAACGCAGGGTCCGATCGCCGGGGCGGAGGAGCTGACACCCCCCCCCGATGCAGGAGCTGATTGCCCCGATTGCGGATGGCCTAAACGCCGCCGGCTACGGGAGTCAAGATCGTCCCGTTAACGTAGA
Source organism: Amblyraja radiata (assembly GCF_010909765.2). NCBI lineage: Eukaryota > Metazoa > Chordata > Chondrichthyes > Rajiformes > Rajidae > Amblyraja > Amblyraja radiata. Next base: position 74,937,511 of record NC_045963.1, read on the forward strand.
GCTCGAGGCCCCCGACCATGGGAGAACAAGGAAGGGAAGAGATTGATGTTTAAGAAGGAACTGCAGATGCTGGAAAATCGAAGGTAGACAAAAATGCTGGAGAAACTCAGCGGGCGAGGCAGCATCTATGGAGCAAAGGAAATAGGAAATGAAAGAGTCTCGACCCGGAAAGTTGCCTATATCCTTCGCTCCATAGATGCTGCCTCACTCGCTGAGTTTCTCCAGCATTTTTGTCTACTTAGGGAAGAGATTGAACTCTTTTTCATCTTCCATCACAGTGAGGAATGTGGAGGAGTCACTGTGGTGGATGTTTATGTTAAAATGTATTTTGAGAGTTCTGTTGCTTTTTATTTGTATGACTGACTTGGCAAATGAAATTCCTCGTATGTTGCAAAACATACTTGGCTAATAAAGTATTATTGGGATTGTGAGCGATATCTCTGCCTTTAAAATATCCACTGACTTAGCCTCACAGCCTTCTGTGACAATGTATTCCACCGATTCACCACCCTCCGACTACAGAAATTCCTCCTCATCTTTCTAAAGATACATCCTTTTATGTGCTGTCCTTTGTACAATAAATTAAGTCAATTAATAAATTGGGTCTGAAGAAGGGGCTCGACCCGAAACGTCACCTGTTCCTTTTCTCAAGAGATGCTGCCTGACCTGCAGAATTACACCAGCTTTTTGTGTCCGCCTTTGGTTTCAACCACCATCTGCAGCTCCTCCCTGCAAATTAGGTCAAGTGTCTGATGTAAGTTATGTGTCTGAAGAAAGGTCCCGACCCGAAACGTCACGTAACCAAGCTCTCCAGAGATGCTGCCTGACCCGCTGAGTTACTTCAGCATTTTGTGTCTAAATTAAGTCAGGCTCCATTTGTTCCATCACAAACATGCTCATTTTCCAAATGAGCGGGGAGTTTTTTCAATGCAAAATCTTGATCCGTTTACCTGAGATCAGTTAGATTGTGGATCAGTCTGTAATCCACCTGCCTCTCGGTAACTGAATTATTTACTGAATAAATGTGCTGTTCGGAATTAACACAGATTATGAAGTCTGGAAGCCATGTAAAGTTTCAACTTTGCAGGGTCGGAATTATTTTTGATGTCAAAAGAAATTGATTTATCCACAAAAGACTGGATAGACTCGGCTTGTACTCGCTAGACACAAAAAGCTGGAGTAACTCAGTGGGTCAGGCAGCATCTCTGGAGAAATAGGTGTGATGAAGATTGAGGGGGGATCTTATAGAAACTTACAAAATTCTTAAGGGGTTGGACAGGCTAGATGCAGGAAGATTGTTCCCGATGTTGGGGAAGTCCAGAACAAGGGGTCACAGGTTAAGGATAAGGGGGAAATCTTTTAGGACCGAGATGAGAAAAACATTTTTCACACAGAGAGTGGTGAATCTGTGGAATTCTCTGCCACAGAAGGTAGTTGAGGCCAGTTCATTGGCTATATTTAAGAGGGAGTTAGATGTGGCCCTTGTGGCTAAGGGGATCAGGGGGTATGGAGAGAAGGCAGGTACAGCCGATACTGAGTTGGATGATCAGCCATGATCATATTGAATGGCGGTGCAGGCTCGAAGGGCCGAATGGCCTACTCCTGCACCTATTTTCTATGTTTCTAAGTGCTGGAGCAACTCAGCAGGTCAGGCAGCATCTCTGGAGGACATGGGTAGATGACGTCTTGGGTCGGGCCCCTTTCTTCAGACTGCGTGATGTCACCTATCCATGGTTGCCCGAATTGCTGAGTTACTCCAACACTTTGTGTCTTTTTTTTGTAAGCCAGCATCTGCAGATCCTTGCATCTAAATAGATTATGGGTTTGCACGGTAGAGTTGCAGCCTTCCAGCACCGGGTTCGATCCCGACTACGGGTGCTGTCTGTTCGGAGTTTTCACCTTCTCCCCGTGACCGCGTGGGTTTTCTCTGAGCGCTCTGGTTTCTTCCCACACCACACAGGTTAATTGGCTTTGGTGAAAATTGTAAATTGTCCCCAGTGTGTAGGATAGATAGCGCTATCGTGCGGGGATCGCTGGCCAGTCCAGGCTGGGTGGGCCGAAGGGCCTGTTTGCATGCTGTATCTCTAACTGCAGTTCTTTCTTAAACTAAAGGTTTATGCCTTTAGACTGTTGAAGGAACAGTCAGAGATCAGTCTGAAGAAGGGTTTTGACCCAAAACGTCACCTATTCCTTTTCTCCAGAGAGGCAGCATGCCCGTCCCGCTGAGTTACTCCAGCATTTAATGTCTATCTTCGGTGTAAAGCAGCATCTGCGATTCCTCCCTACGCAAGCAGAGGAACGTAGCAGACTTTCTCGGGTGCAGACACGAACAACGATACCACAGAGTCAGTGTACAACATGAATCATGACTGCAGAGCGTTGAGCACTGCCCTTGGTTTATAGTTTCACAGGTCACCGCTCACTGTTATGTTTCAGGTGAGCTCGGCAAGAGCAAACCCAAGGGGAAATGTATCCTTGAGAGAGAAACAAGCGAGACTGGAATGTCGTGAATTGCAGCTTGAAGTTTTAACGCCAGTGCAAGCATCGGTGACTTTGGCTTTGAGGCGGACAGCGAACTTTACAAAAGTCGATTAGTTTAGACAATAGACAATAGGTGCAGCAGTAGGCCATTCGGCCCTTCAAGCCAGCACTGCCATTCAATGTGATCATAGCTGATCATCCACATTCAGTACCCCGTTCCTGCCTTCTCCCCTGACTCTGCTATCTTTAAGAGCTCTATCTAACTCTCTCTTGAAAGCATCCAGAGAATTAGCCTCCTCTGCCATCTGAGGCAGAGAATTCCACAGACTCACAACTCTCTGTGTGAAAAAGTGTTTCCTCATCTCCGTTCCAAATGGTCTACCCCGTTATTCTTAAATTGTGGCCCCTGGTTTTACTCCTCCTCCAACATCGGGAACATGTTTCCTGCCTCTAGCGTGTCCAAACCCTTAACAATCTTATATGTTTCAATAAGATGCCCTCTCATCCTTCTAAATTCCAGAGTATACAAGCCCAGCTGCACCATTCTATCAACATATGACATTGTAGATTAGAGACACAATATGGAAACAGGCCCTTCGGCCCACCGAGCCCGCGCCGACCAGCGATCCCCGTACACTTTTACTATCCTACGCGTGCTAGGGACAATTTACATTTATACCAAAGCCAATTAACTTACAAACCTGTGGGTCTTTGGAGTGTGGGAGGAAACCGATGCAGGTCTCGGGGAGAACATACAAACTCCGTACAGACAAGCGTCCGTAGTCAGGATCGAACCCGGGTCACTGGCGCTGCCTGGCTCTCCCGCTGCCCCACCAGGCCACCTTTTCCACCGTGTCATGCTGACGGTTTTGTGGGAGGCCAGAGTGCCTCCATGTCCTTTCTTGCATTTATAACAAATGCCACTGGAGGAAGAGCTGTTCGGAGGAGTGAAGATTTGTTTGACTTTGGACGTGCATTGGATGCAACCTCTAGAGGGCAACTGAAGAACATTGTGTCGGAAGGAACTGCAGATGCTGGTTTACGCCGAAGATAGGCACAGAATGCTGGAGTAACTCAGCGTTTCAGGCAGCATCGCTGGAGAGAAGGAATGGGTGACGTCTCGGGTCAGAACCCTTCTTCAGACTGAGACCCGAAATGTCACTCTCAGTCTGAAGAAGGGTCCAACCCGAAACGTCACCCATTCCTTCTCTCCAGAGATGCTGCCTGTCCCGCTGAGTTACTCCAGCGTCTTGTGTCTATCTTCGGTGTAAACCAGCATCTGCAGTTCCTTTCTACACAGAAGTACAGGGTGTCGGATGTGTAGTCAGATCCCCACTCACATGCATTTACTGCTCTGCAGTTATTTGTGTAATCCACCCCCCCTCCCCTTCCCCTCCCCTGGGCCCCACCTATTTCTAGTGTGAAGGGAGTGGATGGGAAAGTGGGATAACATAGAACTCATCTAAACGGGTGAACGCTGGTCTGTGTGGGCTCAATGGGCTGCAGGGCCTGTTTCCGCGCTGTATCTCTAAACTAAACTAAACTAAAATTGGTCATGCTGAGAGCTGGCATGAATTCAAAGGGCCAAATGGCCTCCTCCTGGGTGCACTGACTATATCAATGCTATGATGCTGAGATAAATTGGCACAACCCATAAGGTCATAGGTCAAGAGTGAAAGGAGCAGAATTAGGCCATTCGGCCCATCAGGTGTACTCTGCCTTTCAATCATGGCTGATCTATCACTCCCTCCTAGCCCCTTTCTCCTGCCTTCTCCCCATAACCCCCTGACACCCGTACTAATCAAGAATCTGTCTATCTCTGCCATAACAATATCCACTGACTTGGCCTCCACAGCCGTCTGTAGCAAAGAATTCCACAGATTCACCACCCTCTGACTAAAGAAATTTCCTCCTCATCTCCTTCCCAATGGAACGTCCTTTAACTCGGAGACGTTTTGTCTTTGTAAAGGGAAGGTTCCATGGGGCTCTGGTTTCCAGGCAAGTGTTGGGATGTGAATCGCAGTCCATTTTTCATTGCCGCTTGGGAACTGGCAGGAAGATGCCAGTTGCCTCGGGTTCCGCTTGACCTAACTGAATCCATTTTGTGGAATACAAAAATACTGGGAAACCCCTACTGGGAAGGCCGAGCGTAAAGTTGGCAGCAAAGGACAAGGTTGCAGCTGCAGTGTAAGTGACGCAAGGGGATATGTTAAACAGTTGCCTACAGCTTCAGAATGCACTCCGAGGTCATTCATGGAGTCATACAGCAGGGAAACGGGTCCTTCTTGCCAACTTCCCACGCCGGCCAAGATGGCCCACCTGCCCGCATTTGGCCCATGCCCTTCGAAGCCTTTCCTATCCTTGTTTCTGTCCAAATGCTTTTCAATGTTGTTGTGGTAACGAGTGGCGCAGTGGTTAGTGCCGCTGCCTCACAGCAACAGAGACCCCGGTTCGATCCTGGCCTTGGGTGTTCAAGAAGGAACTGCAGATGCTGGAAAATCGAAGGTAGACAAAAATGCTGGAGAAACTCAGCGGGTGAGGCGGCATCTATGGAGCAAAGGAAATAGGCGACGTTTCGGGCCGAAAACCCTTCTTCAGACCCGTGGGTGCTGTCTGTACGGAGTTTGTATGTTCTCCCTGTGACCACGTGGGCTTCCTCCGGGTGCTCTGGTTTCCTCCCATATTGCAAAGAGGGAAAGGTAGGTCAGCCACGATTGAATGGCAGAGTGGACTCGATGGGCCGAATGGCCTAATTCTGCTCCTATGCTCTTATGAACATGATCGAATTGCCTCCTGCCACCACAAAGCCTTTCCTGCATCGATGTAACACTCCACACTTGCGTGAGTACGTGCAGATCCAACAATAATAGAAACATAGAAAATAGGTGCAGGAGTAGGCCATTCGGCCCTTCGAGCCTGCACCGCCATTCAATATGATCATGGCAGATCATCCAACTCAGTATCCTGTACCTGCCTTCTCTCCATACCCCCTGATCCCTTTAGCCACAAGGGGCACATCTAACTCCCTCTTAAATATATCCAATGTACTGGGCCTCAACTACCTTCTGTGGCAGAGAATTCCACAGATTCACCACTCTCTGTGTGAAAAATGTTTTTCTCATCTCGGTCCTCAAAGATTTCCCCCTTATCCTTAAACTGTGTTCCCCTTGTTCTGGACTTCCCCAACACCGGGAACAATCTTCCTGCATCTAGCCTGTCCAACCCCTTAAGAATTTTGTAAGTTTCCATAAGATCCTCCTTCAATCTTCTAAATTCTAGCGAGTACAAGCCGAGTCTATCCAGTCTTTCTTCATATGAAAGTCCTGACATCCCAGGAATCAGTCTGGTGAACCTTCTCTGTACTCCCTGTAATCCATGCAATCATCATCACACAGGACAGAGCAGCCATCTTCTTCTACTTCTTCTTCTTAAGCCCTTTGCTCCTCTAGGGGGCACAGGCCATTGACAAATGTCCTCCACCTCACTCGGTTGCTGGCCGTTCTTTCGAGATCTCCCCAGTTGAGCCCACTCTCAGACATTTCTATCTGGACACCTCTTCTCCAGCTGTTTAAGCAGCCAGCTTGAGAGGTATGTGTAGGGATAGAGCTGCGTGAGCTACACCGAAGACTGACACAAAATGCTGGAGTAACTCAGCGGGACAGGCAGCATCTCTGGAGAGAAGGAATGGGTGACGTTTCGGGACGAGACCCTTCTTCAGACTGAGAGTCAGGGGAGAGGGAAACTAGAGGTATGGAAAGGTGCGTAGAAGTAAAGAATGAAAGGTATGAAAAGAACAAATCAAGGCAGCAATGTGGGGGCCACAATGGTCAATTGTTGGGGTGATAACAAGAGGGTGGGGACAGTGAAACTGAGCAGGATGACAGAGAGTTGAGAAGAATGAGGATGGACCTCATTGAAACGAACAGAATAGTGAAAGGCCTGGATAGAGTGGATGTGGAGAGGATGTTACCACCAGTGGGAGAGTCTAGGACTAGAGGTCACAGCCTCAGAATTGAAGGACGTTTTTGTACGAATGAGATGAGGAGCAATTTCTTTAGTCAGAAGGTGGTGAATCTGTGGAATTCTTTGCCACAGAAGGCTGTGGAGGCCCAGTCAGTAGATATATTTAAGGCAGAGATAGATAGATTCTTGATTAGTACGGGTGTCAGGGGTTATGGGGAGAAGGCAGGAGAATGGGGTTAGGAGGGAGAGATAGATCAGCCATGATTGAATGGCGGGGTGGACGGGCCGAATGGCCTGATTCTGCTCCTATCATTTGTGACCTTATGACCTTAGTCGGACAACTGGGTGGGGGAGAGACGGAGAGAGAGGGAATGCAAGGGTTACTTCAGTTAGTTAGTCAGTTACTGCCTATTATGCCTCTTGGCATGTCGGGCAGCAAGCAAGGTCCTCCACTCCTGTCTGTTCTGGGGCTAGCTTCTGGACACTACCCCAGGTCAGGTCCATTGTCGATAGCCCTGGAAGTCCATCACGCCCAGTAGTGTTGATTACTTCAGTTGCTGTTTCCATAGCATATGTGTTTTACGAGACAGGGTTGTTAGCCCTGTGCTCAACCCCCAACCTGGAGGACCAGTGGATCGATCTTCATCTTTACCCTTTACCCTTCGACCTGTCCAGCATGGGAGACCCTAAGATGAGACGAATCTCCTGCTGACATAGCTCTCGGGGTCACTGAGACACACAAGCTCCCCGACCACGACAAGGTTGCAATCCAACGGGTTACTTAAAATTAGATAAATCAATATTCATACCGCTGGAGATAGACATAAAGTGCTGGAGTAACTCAGCGGGTCAGGCAGCTTCTCTGGAGAAAAGGAATAGGTGATGTTTCGTCGGGTCGAGACCCTTCTTCAGTTGAGGGAGGCCAGGAGGGATGTTGAAAAGACTGCAAGGGTGTGGGTTAGAGTCAGAGGAGGGCAGAGAATGTGCATTTAGCAAGGTGTCTAGTACATTCACAAATACTCATTTAGTTCAACCGATGATATATAGCGGTCAACCTGGATATGATTTATTTTGCTTGCTCGTCGTTTTTGCTGACTGAGTGACTTTTTGCCCCCAAAATACTTTTCCATTTTTAAATCCTGAAACCGACCAAAAATAATCTGCATGCATAAAAAAGAATTCTGTTGCAGTTTATTGTCACGTGTACCAAGGTAGAGTGAAAAGCTGTCGGAAGGAACTGCAGATGCTAGTTTAAACCGAAGACAGACGCAAAATGCTGGAGTAACTCAGCGGGACAGACAGGCAGCATCTCTGGAGCGAAGGAATGGGTGATGTTTCGGTTGGAGACCCTTCTTCAGACAGATGTCAGGGGAGAGGGTGATACTTAGATAAGGAAGTGTACGGTATGAAAACAGGACTCGAAACACCACCCATTCCTTCTCTCCAGAGATGCTGCCTGTCCCGCTGAGTTACTCCAGCATTTTCTGGCCTCGGGACACAGATCTTCAGAATTAAGGGACAGAAGTTTAGGGGTAACATGAGGGGGAACTTCTTTACTCAGAGAGTGGTAGCGGTGTGGAATGAGCTTCCAGTGGAAGTGGTGGAGGCAGGTTCGTTGGTATCATTTAAAAATAAATTGGATAGGCATATGGATGAGAAGGGAATGGAGGGTTATGGTATGAGTGCAGGCAGGTGGGACTAAGGGAAAAAAGTTGTTCGGCACGGACTTGTAGGGCCGAGATGGCCTGTTTCCGTGCTGTAATTGTTATATGGTTAGATCACCTGGGAACTGATCTCCCATTGCAAGGTGCAGTGGCCGCAACTTGTCGAACCTCACTGTCTGAAGTATATGGATGTTGATGGGAATGTTTCTCTATCTTTAGAGTTCAGCTTTATGATCTGCTCGTGTGGTTTCTTGATTAGTACGGGTGTCTGGGGTTATGGGGAGAAGCCAGGTGAATGGCGAAGTAGACTCGATGGACCGAATGGCCTATTTCTGCTCTTTGAACATGAACTTAAGAAACAAGGTGGCTGGTTTACACAAAAGGACGTAAAGTGCTGGAGTAACTCAGTGCAGGTCAGGCAGCATCTCTGGAGAACGTGGATAGGTGACATTTTGGGCAGGGACCCTTCATCAGATTGTAGAGGGGGTGGGGAGAGAAGAAAGCATGATAGAATACCAGAGTGGACATGACGGGCCAAATGGCCTAATTCTGCTCCGAGAACTTATGTAGATCAATGATTTATTATGCATTCTTAATTTTAGTTTCCCCGCACACAATTCAATATTAAGCAGCAGCACCATGCTAATTCAGAAGTCAGGTAATGAATAACCCTGTGGTGATGGGTCACGTCTCTTGTGTCCACTTTGTCAAAGTGCAAATTAGGTCGGGTTGGGTTTCATCTCTGCTGCTAATTGCCGGGTCATTGAAAGCCGTCAGTGTGAAGGGAAATGTCATCCCACCATCTGTCTACGCCCCATCTGTAGATTGCGTGCGGAACAATTTTCTAGTGCATTAACTCCTCCAATTATTTTATGATCTTTATGTGAGAGTTTTTCCCTCACAACTAACGTCAACAAATGCTCTCCGTCAATTCACTCAAAACATACCCTTGCTTTTGACCTCCGCGTAGAAGAACTGGTTAGTGATTTCATGTTCATAAGTCATAGGAGCAGAATTATTCCATGAAGGGTCCCTGCCCAAAATGTCACCTATCCATTATTCCATTTGGCCCATCATGTCTACTGATAACAGCTGGGAAACTCACCTACTTAGAATCATAGAGTGATACAGCATGGAATCACGCCCTTCGGCCCGACCTGCCCACAGCAGGCAGTGAAGAAAGCGAATGGCATGTAGGCCTTTATAACAATAGGAATCGAATATAGGAGCAAAGAGGTCCTTCTGCAGTTGTACAGACCCCTAGGGAGACCACACCTGGAATATTGTGTGCAGTTTTGGTCCCCTAATTTGAGGAAGGACATTCTTGCTATTGAGGGAGTGCAGCGTAGGTTTACAAGGTTAATTCCCGGGATGGCGGGACTGTCATATGCTGAGAGAATGGAGCAGCTGGGCTTGTATACTTCGGAGTTTAGAAGGATGAGAGGGTATCTTATTGAAACATATAAAATTAATAAGGGTTTGGACACGCCAGAGGCAGGAAACATGTTCCCGATGTTGGGGGAGTCCAGAACTAGGGGCCACAGTTGAAGAATAAGGAGTAAGCCATTTAGAACGGAGACGAGGAAACACTTTTTCTCACAGAGAGTGGTGAGCCTGTGGAATTCTCAGCCTCAGAGGGCGGTTGAGGCCGGTTCTCTGGATACTTTCAAGAGAGAGCTAGATAGGGCTCTTAAAAATAGCGGAGTCAGGGGATATGGGGAGAAGGCAGGAATGGGGTACTGATTAGGGATGATCAGCCATGATCACATTGAATGGCTATTGTCTCTTGCCTAGAGTAGGTCAATCAAAGGCCAGAGAACATAGGTTTAAAGTGAAGGGGAAAAGAATTAATAAGAATCTGAAGACTCACTTTTTTCACACAAAGGGCGGTGGGTGTATGGAACAAGCTGCTGGGGTAGTTGAGGCAGGGACTATCCCAACTTTTAAGAAACATTTAGACAGGTAGACAATAGATAAAAGGTGCAGGAGTAGGCCATTCGGCCCTTTGAGCCAGCACCGCCATTCATTGTGATCATGGCTGATCGTCCCCAATCAATAACCCGTGCCTGCCTTCTCCCCATATCCCTTGACTCCACTAGCCCCTAGAGCTCTATCTAACTATCTCTTAAATCCATCCAGTGATTTGTCCTCCACTGCCCTCTGTGGCAGGGAATTCCATAAATTCACAACTCTCTGGGTAAAAAAGTTTTTTCTCACCTCAGTCTTAAATGGCCTCCCCTTTATTCTAAGACTGTGGCCCCTGATTCTGGACTCGCCCAACATTGGGAACATTTTTCCTGCATCTAGCTTGTCCAGTCCTTTTATAATTTTATATGTCTCTATAAGAACCCCCTCATCCTTCTAAACTCCAGTGAATACAAGCCTAGTCTTTTCAATCTTTCCTCATATGACAGTCCCGCCATCCCAGGGATCAATCTCGTATCTCTAAACTAAACTAAAGTAAACTAAACTAGTATCTCTAAACTAAACTAACGTTGGGTTGTAGGGCCTGTTTCCACGCAGTATCATTCTATGACTCCATGATGAGTAAAGTCATGATCTGAAACGTCACCTATCCATGTTCACCAGAGATGTTGCCTGACCCATTGTGTCACTCCTGCACTTTTTTGGTCAGCCCCAAATTAAACGTTTGACAAGTCTGTGAACCATTGCAGCTGAAGATGATGTTTTAATTGCAGGATCACAGTGCCACTCAGAAGTCACATTGTATGCAGGTGGACAAACTTGTAGCCCAGCATGACAAGGAGAAATTAACCCAAGAGAAGATCTTGGAGAAGGCAATCAAGAAAAAGGGGTAAGGAACCAAATGAAAAGCTACTCCTCAATAACTGCAACACAGGGTGGAAGAAGCTATGCCGGCACTCGTGTAAAATGTGTGAAAAATGTTTCCACCCAGAGAGTTGCGAATCTGTGGAATTCTCTGTCACAGAAGGCAGTGGAGGCCAATTCACTGGATGCTTTCAAGAGAGAGTTAGATTTAGCTCATGGGGCTAACGGAATCAAGGGATATGGGGAGGAAGCAAGAACGGGGTACTGATTTTGTTCTGGATGATCAGCCACAATCATATTGAATGGCGGTGCTGGCTCGAAGGGCCGAATGGCCTACTCCTGCACCTATTTTCTATGTTTCATCCCACATCCCAAAGATGTGCGCTTTTGTAGGTTAATTGGCTTCAGTAAAATTGTAAATTGTCCCTTAGTGTGTAGGATAGTGCTGATGTACAGGTGATCGCTGGTGTGCCCGGACTCAGTGGGCCGAAGGGCCTGTTTTCACGCTGTATCTCTGGAGTCTAAAGATTTCCTTTCTGATTGTTAAACCCCTGTCCCACGGTACGAGTTCATTCCAAGAGCTCTCCCGAGTTTGCCCTGATTTGAACTCGGAGATTTACGGTAATGGCCACTCGTCGGTACTCGGGGCTCTCGTGGACATTTTTCATCATGTTGAAAAATCTTCACGAGTCTTCCCGTGCTTACCTGCCGTTAGCGAGTCTTCCTGAGTACCTGCCGTTAGCGTTACGAGCCGCTAAGAGACGTCCCCGAGCTCCGACGTACCCGCTACGTTCATTCTCCGTGCTTACCACGAGTTTGATTTTTTTTAAACTCGGGAGAGCTCTTGGAATGAACTCGTACCGTGGGACAGGGCTTTTAAGATCCAATATGTTTATGAACTTGTTCATTATGTTGCTCTTCGACAAACCACTGCATTTACAATCAGACGGAGGTAGCGTGATAAGAAGTGTATTACTGTTAACTCAATTTCCTTGTATTTCAGAGAAAACAATTGTGTTGATTTGAAGAAGGAAACCGAGATCAAAATAGAAACCTTATCTTCAGATCACAAATTAAAGGTAGTGTAGTCTTGCATTTTAAACGACTCACAGTACATTGCAATTGTGTTTTACATGTAATGAAGTAGAATGAATAGTGATGTTTGTCGGAACTCAGTTTGCTTTGGCCATGGTAGGTATCCCATCAGGTATCCCATCAGAAACGAGATTGGAGAGCGTTAAAGTACCGAGATTGTTGTGTAATCTTCTTCAGACTAAAGAAGGGTCTCGACCCGAAACGTCACCTATTCCTTCGCTCCATAGATGCTGCCTCACCCGCTGAGTTTCTCCAGCATTCTCGTCTACCATCAATAACACCTGTCAGTAATAATAATCCATCAAATCCCATCAATTTTCTGTGATTAGAACGGGTGTCAAGGGTTTTGGGGAGAAGGCAGGAAAATGGGATTAGGAGGCAGAGATCAGCCATGGTTGAATGGCAGAGTGGACTCGATGGGCCGAACGGCCTAATTCTACTCCTACAACTTGTGACGTCATAAGTGATAGGAATAGAATTCGGACCATCAAGTCTACTCCGCCATTCAATCATGGCTGATCTATCTCTCCCTCCTAACCCAATTCTCCTGCCTTCTCCCCATAACCCCTGACACCCGTACTAATCAAGAATCTATCTATCTCTGCCTTAATAATACCCACTGACTTGGCCTCCACATACATCTGTGGCTGTGAATTCGTGAATAAGGCAGAAACCAATTTGTCCTGTATAAAATTCAAGCTTGCACATAATCAGCCTGGCAAAGAATTCATGATTCCTTTTATTTTGTGTTTGATTAAGTATAACTAATATTTTCCAAACCTTGTTCCAGTAAGTATTTATTCTGGCAGATAGATCTGAGTGTTTTTATGCATAATAATAGTGCAGTTTTAAAAATATATAACAATTTCAGTTTAGTTTATTGTCACGTGTACTGAGGTACAGTGAAAAGCTTTGTTGCATGCTGACCAGTCAGCAGAAAGACAATACATGATTATATTGTCTGAAGAAGGGTCTCGACCCAGAACGTCACCCATTCCTTCTCTCCAGAGATGCTGCCTGTCCCGCTGAGTTACTCCAGCTTTTTGTGTCTTATCTTTGGTTTAAACCAGCGTCTACAGTTCTGTCCAAACACAATAGATGGATTATAATTGATCCATTCACAGTGTACAGATCCATGACAAGGGAATAATGTTTAACGCAAGATAAAGCCAGCAAGGTCTGATCAAGGATAGTCCAAGTGTCACCAATGAGGTAGATAGTAGTTCAGCACTGCTCTCTGGTTGTGGTAGGATGATTCAGTTGCCTGATAACAGCTGGGAAGGAACTGTCCCTGAATCTGGAGGAGGTGTGCGTTTTCAGACTTCTGTACCTTTCGCCCGATGGGAGAGGGGAGAAGAGGGAGTGGCCGGGGTGAGACTCGTCCTTGATTAAGCTGCTGGCCTTGCCGAGGCAGCGTGAGGTATAAATGGAGTCAATAGAAGGGAGGTAGGGTTTCGGCCCGAAACGTTGCCTATTTGCTTCGCTCCATAGATGCTGCCGCACCCGCTGAGTTTCTCCAGCACTTTTGTCTACCTTCGATTTTCCAGCATCTGCAGTTCCTTCTTAAACATCAATATGAGGGAGGTTGGTTTGTGTGATGGTCTGAGCTGCATCCACAATTCGCTGCAATATATTGCATTTATGCAAGCTTTAATTGAGTGCTGTAACTACTGATCTGCAATTTTATGTATCGCTGTGTTCATTCTGATGTTAAATATACCAATAACAATTGTAGGGACATATAGGGGAAAAACAATCTTCAAAATGAACAGTGTTCCTGATGCTTTGGCAAACCTGTTTATTCGCCAATCAGGAAGTGCATTTTGATTCCTTTACAATTACAATTTGCTTCCTTCATTCCCACCCTGTACTTGCACCTTGATGATTATATGCATTATCGTTTTCGTTTCCATGTGTGACGGGATTTTTAGATTTATGCATTTGGATTTTACATTTGGATTTCTTTTGCATTGTGAGGGGAAAGTTCACTTTATATTCACAATGTATGTGAATTAGTTTAGTTTAGACCTTTAGTGACACAGCGCGGAAACGGGACCTTCAGCCCACCGTGTCCGTGCCGACCAGCGATCACCTCGTGCGCTAGTTCTATCCTAGACAGTAAAGGAACAATTTTACAGAAGCCAATTAACCTACAAAACCTGTACGTCTTTGGAGTGCGGAAGGAAAGTGGAGCGCATGGAGAAAACCCTCGCAGGTCACGGGGAGAATGTATAAACTCCGTACAGACACCACCTTGTAGTCGGGATTGAACCTGGGCCTCTGGCGCTGTAAGGCAGCAACTCTACCATCGGACCACCGTGCCCCCCTGCGTCAATGGTTAATATTGACAATAGCAAATTCCAGATTCTACCTTACTCTTTTAATCTCTGGAGGGAAATATTCATAGGAATCAGAACTGCACTGAAGAGGGTGTTTTAAACTTATTAATGGACGCAGATAATCATTGATAATGGATACACACAAAACACAGAAGTAACTCAGCTGGTCAGGAAGCATCCCTGGAGCAGAGGAATAGGTAATATTTCGGGTCGAGACCCTTCGGTCTCATTGATCGGAGACAGTCTCTTGGAACGGAGACGAGGAAACACTTTTTCTCACAGAGAGTGGTGAGTCTGTGGAATTCTCTGCCTCAGAGGGCGGTGGAGGCAGGTTCTCTGGATGCTTTCAAGAGAGAGCTAGATAGGGCTCTTAAAAATAGTGGAGTCAGGGATATGGGGAGAAGGCAGGAACGGGGTACTGATTGGGGATGATCAGCCATGATCACATTGAATGGCGGTGCTGGCTCGAAGGGCCGAATGGCCTACTCCTGCACCTATTGTCTATTGTCTATCATTTTGATAATATTTGATAATCTTTGATAATATTGCTGACTGATATCTGAAAAATTGTACTTATCTAGAGTTTTTGCTGTTAACTTCAATAGATGACTGACTGAAAAGAGATTTGGGAATTCTTAAACAGCAATCCCTGTTATTCTCTTGCCTACTTCATTAGGTTACTTCAATAGATTCATCAAAACACTGAACATTTAAAAATTGTTTATTATGGTATTACAGTTGCTAGCTTACACCGAAGATAGACTCAAAATCCTGGAGTAACTCAGCGGGTCAGGCAGCATCTCTGGAGAAAAGGAATGGGTGACGTTATAGACCCTTTTTCAAACTAAGAGTTAGGGGAGAGGGAGACATGGAGATATGGAAGGGTAAGGTGTGAAAATGACAGATCAAAGCAGACGATGATCAAGGAAATGTAGAATGGTTCATTGTTACTTGATCTATCGTTTTCACACCTTAGCCTTCCATGTCTCTAGACACCCTCTCCCCTGACTTTCAGCCTGAAGAAGGTTAGAATGGAGTTCTAAAGAAGGGTCTGAACAAGGGCAGTCTGGAGTTCTGAAGAAGGGTCTCCACCCGAAACGTCACCCGATCCTTCTTTCCCGAGATGCTGCTTGACCCGCTGAGTAATGCCCCTGTCCCACTTAGGAAACCTGAACGGAAACCTCTGGAGACTTTGAGCCCCACCCAAGGTTTCCGTGCGGTTCCCGGAGGTTTTTGTCAGTCTCCCTACCTGCTTCCACTACCTGCAACCTCCGGCAACCACCTGCAACCTCCGGGAACCGCACGGAAACCTTGGGTGGGGCGCAAAGCCTCCAGAGGTTTCCGTTCAGGTTTCCTAAGTGGGACAGGGGCATTATTTACTCCAGCATTTTGTGTCTCCCTTCGGTGTAAGCCGGCATCTGCAGTTCCTTCCCGCACAATAAAACCCTCTTGACTCAATTACTACATCATGTGACGTGCGATCTTTCTTTCTTTCAACAGGTGAAAGAGATAGTCACCCAGCAGACCAAGGAGTGGTCGGAGATGTTAAATGTTCATTGTGCAGAGGAACAGGAGCAAAGGGACCTTCACTTGAGCCAACAATGTGATTTGTTAAAGAAACTCCTCATGAACATGCACGAGCAGCAAAGCCAGCATCTCAAACTCATCCATGATAGGTATGTATCAACTATGAAGCCCCCAGGCAGAGATTTTCTTACGACTGCACTCTGGAACCACCTGAATTAGTTTTGTTTAGTTTAGAAATACAGCACAGAAACAGGCCCTTCGGCCCACTGAGTCCGCACCGACCAACGATCCCCGCACATTAACACTATCTTAAACGCACTAGGGACAATTTACATTTATACCAAGCCAATTAATTTAAAAACCTGTACGTCAATAGACAATAGACAATAGGTGCAGGAGTAGGCCATTCGGCCCTTCGAGCCAGCACCGCCATTCAATGTGATCATGGCTGATCATCCCCAATCAGTACCCCGTTCCTGCCTTCTCCCCATATACACACAATACACACAATACAATTTATTTGTCACTTGAACCTCATAGAGGCTCAAATGAAATGTTGTTTCTGCAGTCATACACACATGAAAAAAAAGACCCAAGACACAACACAATTTACACAGACATCCATCACAGCGCATCTCCTCCTCGCTGTGATGGAAGGCAAAAAAACGTATCTCTCCCCTGCACTCCCCATTCCCCTCCCGATGTCAGAGTCAAAGCCCCCGGCGGGGGGCTATTTTTAAGAGCCCTATCTAGCTCTCTCTTGAAAGCATCCAGAGAACCGGCCTCCACCGCCCTCTGAGGCAGAGAATTCCACAGACTCACAACTCTCTGTGAGAAAAAGTATTTCCTCGTCTCCGTTCTAAATGGCTTACTCCTTATTCTTAAACTGTGGCCCCTGGTTCTGGACTCCCTCAACATCGGGAACATGTTTCCTGCCTCTAGCGTGTCCAAACCCTTAACAATCAACGTCTTTGGAGTGTGGAAGGAAACCGGCAAAAACCCACACGGTCACGGGGATATTTTCTTATGACTGCACCATGATACTTGTGAGCTTGCCGGACTAATCTGAATTAGTTTAGTTTTGTTTAGAGATACAGCGCGGAAACAGGCTTTCGAGTCCGCACCGACCAGTGATCCACACCACAAGCATACACACACTAGGGACTATTTACACCTATAACAAGTAGATAACCCCAAGCCAATTAACCTACAAACCTGTGTGTCTTTGGGATGTGGGAGGAAACTGAAAATCTCAGAGAAAACCCGCATGAAACATAGAAATATAGAAAATAGGTGCAGGAGGAGGCCATTCGGCCCTTCGAGCCCTTTGTGATCATGGCTGATCGTCCCCTATCAATAACCCGTGCCTGCTTTCTCCCCATATCCCTTGACTCCACTAGCCCCTAGAGCTCTATCTAACTCTCTCTTAAATCCATCCAGTGACTTGGCCTCCACTGCCCTCTGTGGCAGGGAATTCCATAAATTCACAACTCTCTGGGTGAAAAAGTTTTTTCTCACCTCAGTCTTAAATGGCCTCCCCTTTATTCTAAGACCGTGGCCCCTGATTCTGGACTCGTCCAACACTGGGAACATTTTTCCTGCATCTAGCTTGTCCAGTCCTTTTATAATTTTATATGTTTCTATAAGATCCCCCCTATGGTCACAGGGAGAACGTACAAACTCCGTACAGACAGCTCCCGTCGTTGGGATTGAACCCAGATCTCTGGCGCTGTGAGGCAGCAACTCTACCGCTGCGCCACCGTGCAGTTCTTTCACTAAACCGTGCACTTCTTTCACTAAAATTAACATTGACAGCAACAACCTGATGTACCTGTAGAAACAAGGAACTGCAGATGCTGATTTACATCAACAGACAAACAGTGCTGGAGTAACTCAGCAGGGCAGGCAGCATCCTTGGAGATCATGGATAGGTGAGATTTTGGGTCAGCTCTGAAGAAGGGTCCCGGCCCGAAAAGCCACCTGTCCGTGTTCACCAGAGAAGGATACGAAGAGCTGGAGTAACTCAGCTGGGCGGGCAACATCTCTGGAGAACATGGATAGCTATTTTTTCCAGTGATGCTGCCTGACCTGCAGTGTTACTCCAGCACTCTGTGTCCTTTTGTGTATTAACCAGCATCTGGAGTTCTTTGTTTCTCCATGTTCTCCAGAGATGCTGATTTACTCAACCAGGTATACCTTCCCGTGTAAAGGTGCATCGATATACTGGTTTGGAGCACCAACCATCATTGTTTTGATGCGGTTATTTAGAATAATACAATGCAATACCGTTTATTGTCATTTGAACCTCAAATGAAGTTCAAACAAAATTTGGTTTCTGCAGTCATACAACAAGAAGAAACAATTAACAAGACACACAATTTACACACACATCCATCGCATTGAATCTCCTCCTCACTGTGATGGAAGGCAAAGTCATTGTCTGTCCCCTGTTTTCCATTCTTCTCCCGATGTTAAAGCCCCCGGCGGGCGATGGCAAGTCCGGCGGTCGTTAAGGCCGCGCCGGGCGATGTAAGGCCCCGCTCCGAATCTTTATGTTGGAGGCCCCGGCGGGCGATGGCAAGTCCCGTGGCCGTTAAAGCCGCGCCAGGTGATGTAAGGCCCCGCTCCGGGTCGTTTTCAACTTCGCAATTCGGGCGGGAGAAGTTGCCGTTGCGGGAGCTCCAAAAATATCTGGTGTTAAAATCCTGAGCCCCTGTGGTCTACCGATTCAGTAAAATGTGTATTTTAGTTCCTGGAGTAAACTATCAGGTTCTTGAACTTCTGGAAAATGTCGCATTAGACAATAGACATTATGAACTTTGGTTCATAAAGTAACTTCTCCCATTGCAAGTTGTCTGGGAATGCGGTTGAATGTAGGGCTAACCAGAAATAAAACATTACAAATTTATCATTTGGGAAGTCTTGCATTGACTTCAACAACCAAATGCAGCCTCAATTAATCTGTTTTCATGCAAAGAAGCCTGAAAGGCAACAGGAACGCCGTCGGATGTGGAGGCCAAGTCATTGGGTATCTTTAAGGCAGAAGTAGATAGAGTCTTGATTAGTACGGGTGTCGGGTTATGGGGAGAAGGCAGGAGCATGGGGTGGAGAGGGAAAGATAGATAAGCCATGATTGAATGGCGGAGTAGACTTGATGGGCCGAATGGCCTAATCCTGCTCCCAGAACTTATGAAACAAGGAACTGCAGATGCTGGTTTACACAAAAGGACGTAAAGTCGTAGCTCCCGGTGAAAGACCAATGACCTTCTCTGCACTTCAATTAGACAATAGGTGCAGGAGTAGGCCATTCGGCCCTTCGAGCCAGCACCGCCATTCAATGTGATCATGGCTGATCATCCCCAATCATTACCCCGTTCCTGCCTTCTCCCCGTATCCCCTGACTCCGCTATTTTGATGTAGAACGATAAAGAACAATGAGTGAAAGATATGCACAAGAGTAACGATGATGAAGGGAACAGGCCATTGTTAGCTGTTTGTTGGGTGAAAACGAGAAGCTGGTGCAACTTGGGTGGGGAGAGAGATAGAGAGAGAGGGAATGCCAGGGCTTCTTGAAGTAAGAGAAATCAATATTCATACCACTGGCCAAATGAAATATGAGATGCTGTTCCTCCAATTTGCGTTTAGCCTCACTCCGACAATGGAGGAGACCGAGGACAGAAAGATCTGTGTGGGAATGGGAAGGGGAATTAAAGTGTCCAGCAACCGGGAGATCAGGTAGGTCCAAGCGGACTGAGCGAAGGTGTTCAGCGAAACAATCGGCCAGTCTACGTTTGGTCTCGCCGATGTACGCTGTCAAGGGCCTGTCCCACTTGGCGATTTTTTTCGACGACTGCCGGCGTCATTGACTGACGTATCAGAGTCGGCGACAGATTTTGAACATATCAAAATCCAGCGGCCACAAAAAAAGGTTGCGACACTTGAGGAAACACCGCGCTTCGATACGTCATCACCGCCGCTACTTTTTCGGTGACCTGATACGTCAGTCAATGATGCCGACAGTCGCCGAAAAAATCAGCAAGTGGGACAGGCCCTTAAGAGTCCACATCTTGAACAATGGATACAGTAGATGAGGTTGGAGGAGGTGCAAGTGAACCTCTGCCGAACAGTAATTATTCTTGCTATTGAGGGAGTGCAGCGTAGGTTTACAAGGTTAATTCCTGGGATGGCGGGACTGTCATTTGCTGAGAGAATGGAGCGACTGGGCTTATATACTGGAGTTTAGAAGGATGAGAGGGGATCTTATTGAAACATATAAGATTATTAAGGGTTTGGACACGCTAGAGGCAGGAAACATGTTCCTGATGTTGGGGGAGTCCAGAACCAGGGGCCACAGTTTGAGAATAAGGGGTAAGCCATTTATAACGGAGATGAGGAAACACTTTTTCTCACAGAGAGTTGTGTCTGTGGAATTCTCTGCCTCAGTGGGCGGTGGAGGCCGGTTCTCTGGATGCTTTCAAGAGAGAACTAGATAAGGCTCTTAAAGATAGCGGAGTCAGAGGATATGGGGAGAAGGCAGAAACGGGGTACTGATTGGGGATGATCAGCCTTGATCAGATTGAATGGCGATGCTGGCTCGAAGGGCCGAATGTCCTACTCCTGCACCTATTGTCTATTGTCAGGAAGTTACCGGTAATTGTACAGTACTGACTGTTCTCGGAGGAATGCAATTAGAAAGAGCTGTTGTGGACATTTAATTACATTTTAAAGTTATTGGTTTGTTCCTATTGCTAAATTTACAGATATAAAATAAAGACTATTCTAATCAGCCACCTGTTCCCCCAGTAATCTAACATTCATTCTAAAGAAATGTTGTCATCCAACTCACCACTAAAATTGTATTATTCATTGCAGAAGAAAAGGTATCATTATCTGGTGAATAAGATAAAATTATCTTTGATCTTTGGTGTAATGATGTATTTAATCATTGGTATGTGGGATTTACATCAGGGAGTAGTCAGGTACAATTCTTTGTTGAGGAACGCTGTGAATATTGAGCATTTTAAGGACTTGTTGTTTGGTGTGCATTATTTTGGTGCTGCTGTGGTACCAAGTTTGGTCAATGTGTTTAAAAATGGCTCTGGGACCAGGCAAATCAGCAAATATGATCATTATCTTCACAAGGAACCACAAACCGGGCTTGGTGCCGACCGACTAGGTACCGTGCACCAAATGCAATGGATTAGAGTCGGCGCAGTGGTGCAGCGGGTAGAGCTGCTGCCTCACAGCACCAGGGACCTGGGTTAGATTTATTTTTCATAGCACTCTAAATGTGGTCAGTGTGAAATCATAGATAGCACAATAAATGGGCGGAGAATTAAAGCAGCGATAGAGTTGCTGCCTCACAGCACCAGGTTCGATCCTGACCTCGGGTGCTGTCTAGGTGGAGTTTGCACGTTCTCTCTGTGGCCTGCGTGGGTTTCTACTGGACGCTCCAGTTTCTTCCTGCATCCTAAAGACGTGCAGGTTTGTAGGTTAATTGGGCCTCTGTTAAAAACAAAATGCTCCCAGTGCGTGGAGAGTGGATGAGACAGTGGGATAACGTAGATCTAGCATGAACGGGTGATCGATGGACGACTTGTCAACGCAGTGGTCCGAAGAGCCCGTTTTAATGCTTTAGCTCAAAACTCTAAATAAATGATACGCAGCTGGTAGATCTGCTGCTCCCAGCGCCAGAGACCCATGTTCGATCCTGACCTGGGGTGCTGTCTGTGTGGAGTTTGCATGTTCTTGCTGTGACTGCGTAGATTTCAACAGACAATAGACAATAGGTGCAGGAGTAGGCCATTCGGCCCTTCGAGCCAGCACCGCCGTTCAATGTGATCATGGCTGATTTCCCCAATCAGTACCCCCGTTCCTGCCTTCTCCCCATATCCCCTGACTTTAAGAGCCCTATCTAGCACTCTCTCTTTCCTCCGGGTGCTCCGGTTTCCTCCCACATCCCAAAGACAGGCAAGATTGTAGGTTAATTGGCCCTCTGCACATTGCCTCTCGTGTATAGGGAGTGGATGCGGAAGTGGGACATCGTGGAACTTGTGTGAACGGGTGATTGACGGTCAGCGTTGACTCAGTGAGCCTGTTTCCCAGCTCGGTGAGCTGTATCGCCAAAAAGTACAGCACTTAATAATGTGTTTTGTTCAAGATTCCAGCATCTGCAGTTTCTTGTGTTTTCATTAAATTCAGTCCGTTAGAGGTGAGACAAAAATGCTGGAGAAACTCAGCAGGTGAGGCAGCATCTATGGAGCGAAGGAATTCGGCAACGTTTCGGGTCGAAACACTTCTTTAGACCCGAAACGTTGCCTATTTCCTTCGCTCCATAAATGCTGCCTCACCCGCTGAATTTCTCCAGCATTTTTGTCTACCTTCGATTTTCCAACATCTGCAGTTCCTTCTTCAACATATCCTACATAGAAACATAGAAAATAGGTGCAGGAGGAGGCCATTCGGCCCTTCGAGCCAGCACCGCCATTCATTGCGATCATGGCTGATCGTCCCCAATCAATAACCCGTGCCTGCCTTCTCCCCATATCCCTTGATCTTCTGTAGGGAAGAGCTGCAGATGCTGGTTTAAACCGAAGATAGGCACAAAAAGATGGGAGTAACTCTGCAGCTCGGGCAACATCTCTGGGTGACGTTTCGGGCCGAGACCCTTCTTCAGTTTGTGTCTATCTTCGGTTTAAACCAGCATCTGCAGTTCCTTCTTAAACATTAGAGGTGAGATTGTTGTCACTGGTGCCTGCAGTTTACGGTATTGAGCTAATTAAAGCACAGCTTAAAACTCAGGACCCTTTCCAGCTTGGCAACATCTTTCCAATAACATGGTGCCCAGAACTCTAGTTGTTGGTAAGATGATTCAGTTGCTTGATAAAATAATATATCATCAGTAGACAGGGGTGAGTAGTGCCGTGGAGAATATTTAATGAGAAGATTGGCATTAGCTCAGAAGGAAGTGCAGGGATTCAGGGATATACACATAAAAGCTGGAGTAACCTCAGCGGGTCAGACGGCATCTCTGGAGAAAAGAAATAGGTGACATTTCGGGTCGAGACCCTTCATAGAAACATAGAAAATAGGTGCATGAGTAGGTCATTCGGCCCTTCGAGCCTGCACCGCCATTCAATATGATCAAGGCTGATCATCCAACTCAGTATCCTGTACCTGCCTTCTCTCCATACCCCCTGATCCATTTAGCCACAAGGGCCACATCTAACTCCCTCTTAAATATAGCCAATGAACTGTGGCCTCAACTACCTTCTGTGGCAGGGGATTCCAGAGATTCACCACTCTCTGTGTGAAAAATGTTTTTCTCATCTCGGTCCTAAAAGATTGCCCCCTTATCCTTAAACTGTGACCCCTTGTTTTGGACTTCCCCAACATCGGGAACAATCTTCCTGCATCTAGCCTGTCCAACCCCTTAAGAATTTTGTAAGTTTCTATAAGATCCCCCCTCAATCTTCATCACACCTATTTCTCCAGAGATGCTGCCTGACCCACTGAGTTACTCCAGCTTTTTGTGTCTATCTTCAGTGTAAACCTGTAATATTAAAACAGTGTAATATTAAAATTAATGGAGAGAAAGGGCGCAGCGGTAGAGTTGTTGCCTCACAGCGCCAGGGACCCGGGTACGATCCTGACTACGGGCGCTGTCTGTACGGAGTTTGCACGCTCTCCCTGTGACCTGCGCGGGTTTTCTCTAGGTACTCCGGTTTCCTCCAACACTCCAAAGGCGTCCAGGTTTGTAGATTAATTGGCTTCGGTAAAACTGTAAATTGTCCCTAGAGTGTAGTATAGTGTTAGTGTACGGGGATCGCTGGTCGGCGCAGACTCGGTGGGCCGAAGGGCCTGTTTCAGCGTTGTATCTCTAAACCTAACTAGACTAAGCTAAAAGATGAATATATATCACTGATCATAATGTTCTAGACTTAGGGAGCACTTTGATCTTTTAATTGTACACATTGCAATCTTAGACATCTCTTGACATTAATTAAATAGTTTTAAAATGTAGAGTCTTCTTAATTTTCATCAACTTGGTTTTAACTTGCGCAGCATTAAATTCCCAGTGAGATCCAGTGTAATTAGGAACATTTTTAAACTAAAACGCTTCAGTGGTAATGATAGACACAAAATGCTGGAGTAACTCAGCGGGTCAGGCAGCATCTCTGGTGAAACGGAATACCTGACGTTTCGGGTCGGGACCCTTATTCAGACTGAAAGTAGAGTGGATGGGGGGGTAGGGGGGTGGGTGAGGGTCAAGATTGGACGTGGGAATAGACCAGAACAAATAAGGGCCGGCAACAGATGACCAAGGAAGGGTGGAGCCCACAATGGCCCATTGTTGGCTGGGGAAGAGGTGATAATGAAGGGATAGAAGAATGCGAACAGTGGAACTAGTAGGACCGAAACGTAGAAAATAGGTGCAGGAGTAGGCCATTCGGCCCTTCCAGCTAGCACCGCCATTCAATATGATCATGGCTGATCATCCACAATCAGTACCCCATTCCTGCTTTTTCCCCAAATCCCCAGATTCCATTAGCCCTAAGTGCTAAATCTAACTCTCTCTTGAAACCATCAAGTGAATTGGCCTCCATTGCCTTCTGTGGCAGAGAATTCCACAGATTCACAACTCTCTGGGTGAGTAGGTTTTTCCTCATCCTCAGTCCTAAATGGCCTACCGCTTATTGTGGGACCCCTGGTTCTGGACTCCCCCAACATCGGGAACATTTATCCTGCATCTACCTTATCTAATCCTCTAAGAATCTTATATGTTTCTACAAGATATCCTCTAATCCTTCTAAATTTCAGCGAGTACAAGCCCAGTCGACCCATTCTTTCATCATATGTCAGTCCTGCCATCCCGGGAATTAACCTGGTGAACCTACGCTGCACGCCCTCAATAGCAATAATGTCCTTCCTCAAATTAGGAGACCAAAATTGCACACAATACTCCAGGTGTGGTCTCACCCGGACCCTGTACAAGCAGTAGGACCTC